>NC_134687.1:240544345-240844345 GCF_050947455.1 Rhinoderma darwinii | reverse complement strand
CCAATATTCTAATTTTCTGAGAGACTACATTTTGTGTATTCATTAACTGATAGGCATAATCATCAACATTAAAAGAAAAAAATGCTGGAAATAGATCACTCTGTGTAATTAATCTATAGAATATATGAGTTTTAGGGTATGTTCACACGCAGTGTTTTCAGACGTAATTCGGGCGTTTTACGCCTCGAATTACGCCTGAAAAAACGCCCCTAATATGCCTATAAACATCTGCCCATTGCTTTCAATGGGAATTACGATGTTCTGTTCCCACGAGCCTTTATTTTACGCGTCGCTGTCATAATACGGCTCGTAAAATGACGGCTCGTCAAGAGAAGTGCAGAACAATTCTTGGGACGTTTTTGGAGGCGTTATTCCATTGACTCCATTGAAAAACAGCTCCATAAACGGGCGTGAAAACGCGAGTTGTTAAAAAATCTTCTGAAAATCAGGAGCTGTTTTCTCCTGAAAACAGCTCGTATTTTCAGACGTTTTTGCTCACTGCGTGTGAACATACCCTAACTATTTGAATTGAATTACGGAAATAAATTTACTTTTTGATGATATTCTAATTCATTGAGAAGGACTAGTATATATACACACACACAGTACCTGTGTGGTCATCACTTGACCAGGACAGATTTGTATCCACTAGAAGTAAATAATAATGAATCTGCTGAACAGATCTTGAAAAACACTAAAGAATTAATACTGAAATAGTATAAAGTTTCAGTAAACAGAGAATAACATGTATTTACCTAAACCAATGTCATTTACTATATAGCATTTGAAGCACTGCTTTAATTTTATATTTTTAAACTATATTTAGTATTTGAGTAAATGAATGTATTATTCCAATCTTGAAAAAAAATCTCAGGCTCTGTGATGTCTTGTAGCAGAGACTGATGTATGTGCATGTTATGCAACTGCTTATAAAGTGTTTGTTTAACTTTTTCTTCCTGCTTTTTGTCAGCCTGTGATCTGTAAAGCCGTGAGACGCTGCAAAGTTAAACACAGGCAAGTTATGTTCCCACGATAAGTATAGCTGCTGGCCATGTTAAATTGCTAATTATTCCTATTAAAGCAATTTTGCTTTATTTAACCATGTATACGTGGTATTGTCATTTCATGCACTCTGGCATAATAAACTAATTGTATCATTTAAAAATTATATTTATATACACACTTCTAAACATTGAAATTGCAACACCAAGAAGGAAAAGTTTTGGAATTGTGGAAATCACAGGATCGATAGACATGTTAATGATATGCAAGTAATAAAAATATGGGAACAAAATATTCCAAACATCTTGATTTATTCAGTATCGAGTATGAGCGCTACGCGCAGAAATACATGCAGTTCCACGCCTTGGCATGCTATCAATGAGGTTATTAATGATTGTTTCAGGAATATTATGCCACACTGAATGAACTTGGGCATGCAAATCATCAATATTGGCTGCTGGCAGCTCCCTTTGCAATTGCCGACCAATGACGTCCAAGATGTGCTCGATTGGGAGAAAAGTCCGGAGACGCTTCAGGCCATGGTAACATGTTTAGGCCATGCAGGCTGCTTACAGTAGCACAAGCAACATGCGGCCTGGCCAAGTCCTGTTAAAAAACGAATTCTGGGACACTTTGGAGAAATGGCCGTACCACTGGTTCAATGACCAAATCAATGTAACGCCGAGCTGTTAGTGTACCTGAAATGAAGACTAGAGGCGTCCGGCTACCGTACATTATGCCACCCCACACTATAATCCTGGGAGTAGGACCGGTGTGATGTTCCCTCATGAAGGCCTCTTCACGGTGTTGCCCATATGGTCTCCAGACCAATCTCCGGCTATCATTGCGTCCAAAACAAAAGCGTGACTCATCGCTGAGGAGAATAGACCTCCATTTCCGTCTTGCTGTGCACCATGATAGCCTTTGAGAGCGGTGGCGTGTGGTCAATGGAACACCTGGAGCTGGACGTCTGGCTCGTAGCCCAATGTCGAGCAAACGCCTTCTGATGGTTTGTATCCACACTGGTTGCCGCCCTTGGCTTGGTATGCGATGTCCAATTTCACTTGCAGTACAGAACGGATCACTCTGCGCCAGAGATTCGCCTCTGCGCACCTCTTTCTGTCATTCCCATTCGTTGTTTTTCTCCCAACCTCCAGGACACATAATGTTGAACAGTGTTGAAGTTTCGGCCTACGCACGTAGCGATCTGCCAGAGTGATAAACCAAGGTCTCTCCGTTTTAAGGATTCTGTCCCTCTCAGTTTGCGACAAGTTGCGATTACTGGCACGTCGACGAACGGGAGGCATCGCACAATCATGCCACATCACTTGATCCGATTTTTGAGGTTTTATGTGGCTAAAAAAAACTTTGCTTTCAATCTGGCTTTTATGCCCTTCTCACATGCCACAAATTCGAGCTAGGTGCTTGAAAACGTGATAATTTGCAGATCTTAGTGACACTTGCTACTTCCTCGATTTACATAACTTTACAGCTTGCCGTTCTTGGTGTGGCAATTTCAATTATAACAGATTTCCACTAAGTACTTATTACGGAAATGGAAAAGGTTTAGGAGAAGTAAAGTAAATCGGTAATCTGGTAGGACTATAAATAAAACATAAGGTACATAGAGCAATGGGTTGTATAGTGTACATAAAAAAAATGTGCCTAGGGATTTATTCTGATTGCCATATTTGGAGCCAGAAATGACGTTTTTCTCTCCAACATAAGGCAATTGACAACTGCCTTGTAGGATTTTATTTTTGCAATTTTCTGGATCAAGCGTGTAAGATGTTCACATTGGCTGGATACACTGCAGAAAAGTAGCCAACCCAGAACACGCAGGAAAATCTGCACAAAACGGTGCTTTAACAAGGCGAGTATATTTGGAAGGATTGACTGCTGTGGACAAAGGACGCCAGAAAAAAAAAAAAGTTATATGATCACTGTTCCCTATAAGGTACGCAGCTGCGTGGCCACGCACCTTCCCCAGTCCCACTAAACTTTAAAACCCCCACGCAATGTCATGGGCGGCGGGCGGACGTAACATTTTAATTTACAAATTGCATCTCTCCTCTGCTCCAACAGCGCTTTGGAGTGAGAGACGTCACATATCTCAATCTCCTCCCTCTCACCATCACAGAACGGCAGGGGCGTGGCTAGCACAGGGCCTCTGGGGCCCAAGCCCTGCATCTTTGGCCCGGGGTCCCGGGCGACTGCAGCTACAGGGGTCGCAATTGCAACTGGGCCACGGCCCCCCGCACCGAGTCTATAAAAATGTACTATAGTAACTGGGGCCTATGTCATAAAATACACGGGCCTGTTACTATAGTAATAACACCATACTTACCCTCCTTCCCGAGCGCAGCGGGAGTCTTGATGTCTTCTTGCGTCAGGACGTCACGACGCTATGCGCCGCGCTTGACGTCACAACGCTGGATAGTGTCAGGAGATCTGCTGCACCCGGAGCCGAAGAGGAGGATAAGTGTAACATTACTGCCTGCTGGGGTCCTGTATCTAAGCCTTGTGTGTGCCTTGTGGTAGGCTTAGATACAGGGTATAACAGACCGCATAACACATTTACCCTGTATCTAAGCCTACCACATGGTGGGCTTATATACATGACCATGTATGATACATTATGATGGGCCCTGTATCTAAGCCAACCATATTGTAGGCTTAGATACAGTGCCCCAGCAGACAGTAATCTTTTACTGTATAAGATTACTGTCTGCTGGGGCCCTGTATCTAAGCCTAACATGTGGTAGGCTTAGATACAGGGTCCAACAGACAGGTTCACACTGCTTTTTTTATTTTCAATAAAATAGTTAATGATGATTGTGTTTTTTTTATTTCGTTAAATAGAAAAAATATTTTATGCCTTTGCATTTTCTTTTAAACTTCATTACTACCGCCTTAGTAACGGCCGCTGGCTGATTGATAGCTTCCATTACTAAGGCAGGGCTTAGGGTTAGCCGATGCAGAGGCGAACCCTTCCCCCCAATATTACCCCGCTGCCCACCGCCACCAGGGATGCCGGGAAGAGCTGGGTACGATCCAGTCTGCGACCATCTGTAGCGATGGCCGGGTACTGGGGCAGCTGCAGGCTGGTATTATTAGGCTGGGAAAGCCCAAAAACAGCGGTCCTTCCCACCCTAGTAATGAAAGCCTGCTCCTGCTATGTTGTATCTGGCTGGTTATCACAAATGGGGGGGACCCCACATCATTTTTTTTTTAAAATGGAAAAACCGTGCCCCCTCCCCCCCATTTTTCATAACTAGCCAGATACAACATAGCAGCAGCAGGCTGGCATTACCAGGGTGGGAAGGGCCACTGTTTTTGGCCTTTCCCAGCCTAATAATACCAGCCTGCAGCCACCCCAGTACCCGACCATCACTACAGATGGTCAGGTACTGTATCATAATCAGCTCTTGCCGTTACCCCTGGTGGAACTAGGTACCAGGGTAATAATGGGGGTTAGTGTTAACCTTTTTACCGGCTAACATTAAGCCCCACATTAGTAATAGACGCTGTCAATCAGCCAGTGCCCATTACTAAAGCGGTAGGAATAAATATTTAAAACAAGGTCATGGAAAAAATATTTAATTGAAATAAAAAACATTAACATTAACCCTTTTATTGACAATAAAAAAGCTGTTGTCTAAGTGTCCTCGAATCCGACATAGTCCAACAACCGAACCTGTACAAAACCACAAACACAAAAAAAAATTAGTAACACATAAAAAAGCAAAGCAATTCTTATCCTTACCTTTCCTGGGTCCAGCGCTGGAGCCACAATGTCAGCGAGCTGGGCTCTGTATCTAATCCAATCATGCGTGGTACTGTCTGCTGAGCCACTGAATCTAATCCTATCCATAGCTATAGGGTCAGAATGCTATAGATATGCGGTCCCATATATATATATATATATATATATATATATATATGTATATATATATATATATATATTGTGAGACAGTAACAGGTAAAGTCATTGAGGGAAGGTACATTTCCCCTAGAATCCTGTCATATGTATCCTAGGCTCCAGGGAATGAGTATTTTTTGCAATAGAAAGCTCTAGCTTTCCAATCTCGGCTTAAGGAAAAGCCGGAAAAAGGGCCTGGAGTTGGAGTGGGGAAGAGCAGGGCGGGTTCCCCAATCCCTAGTCCATCTCTGTTTGTAGGACAAGGCTGCTGCTCAATTAGCTGCACCTGCAGCCTGTGTATAAAAAGGTGCAGACACAGTGTGTCAGTCTCACCCCTGACTCAGACTGGAGACTACTAAGTCTGGAGTAGCCTGTATTCTATGTGAGTAAATACCTGTGTTACTTTGTGTCCAGTGCCTGGTAGGAAGGCACTTGGTATAGTTAGATAATATCTTGTTTAGTTAGTACTCAGATGAGCAGGATTTATTTTGTATTTTGCCTTGTTGTACAATAGGCTGTTTCTTTGACA
This sequence comes from Rhinoderma darwinii, assembly GCF_050947455.1. Taxonomy (NCBI): domain Eukaryota; kingdom Metazoa; phylum Chordata; class Amphibia; order Anura; family Rhinodermatidae; genus Rhinoderma; species Rhinoderma darwinii. The sequence goes on along the minus strand of NC_134687.1, from coordinate 240,838,892 downwards.
AGAATAAAACACAGGCAAAGCCCTGTTATGAACTTTAATGCTCGGTGTCCCTGTCTCTGGCTACTAAGAAACCGCTGTACCAACCTCTCCTGATGCTAAACCCTCACAATATATATATATACATATATACATACACACATACACATACATACACACAGGGCCGCCATCAGGGGGGTATTAGGGGTAGTTCTGTAAAGGGCCCGGCCAGTGGCCCATGGCATGAGGGGGCCCGTGTCGCCCGCTGGCACGGGCCCCCACCATGGCCGGAGGCTCCGCTAGCAGCCGCTATGGCTGCTACAGCGCGACGCCACTGAACACTATCTCCCCGCTCTGCCATTAAACAAAAGACATGAATCCCCTATCCACAGGACAGGGGATACATGTGTGATCGCTGGCATTGATAGGGAGAACGGGGGACTGAAAGTCCCCTGAAGTTATCCATCACAAACCTCGGACTTCCGGGGTCTGTGTCGGCAGCTCCGTAGAAATGAATGGAGCGCCGGTCGCGCTTGTGCGCATGCGTGACCAGCGCTCCTTTCATTTTTATAGAGCTGCGCAGACGCCGGAAGTCAGAGGTTAGTCATGGAGAACTTCAGGAGACCTTCAGTCCCCCGTTCTCCCTATCGCTGCCAGCGATCACACATGTGTCCCCTATCCTGTGGATAGGGGATAAATGTATTTTGTAGGACACACTGTAGGTCAGATTTTTTTGGGGGGGTTGGGGCTGCATGGCGTTACCTACAGGGGTGCTGCATAGTGTTACCTACAGGGGGGCTGTATAGTGTTACCTATACGGGGGGCTTTATGGCGTTACATACAGCCCCCACTGTAGAGAACGCCATACAGAGTCCCCCCTGTAGATAACGCCATACAGCCCCCCCTGTAGGTAACGCTATACAGCCCCCCCTGTAGGTAACGCTATACAGCACCCCCTGTAGGTAACGCTATACAGCCCCCCTGTGGGTAACGCTATACAGCCCCCCCTGTGGGTAACGCTATACAGCCCCCCTGTAGATAACGCCATACACCCCCCCCCCCCCCGTTGAGAACGCCATACAGCCCCCCCCTGCAGAGAACTCCACAAAGCCCCCTCTGTAGAGAACGCCATACAGACCTCCTTGTAGAGAACTCCATACAGACCTCCTGTAGATAACGCCATACAGCCCCCTTTGTAGATATCTACAGAGGGGGCTGTATGGCGTTATCTGCAGAGGGGGCTGTATGGCGTTATCTACAGAGGGGGCTGTATGGCGTTCTCTACAGAGGGGGCTGTATGGCGTTAAAGTTGTATATAAGAAAGTTTGTTACAATGTGTCAATCATCTGTGAGCTAAACGCAGCAACAGCACAAACCCCTCTCCTGTGCTGAACTCCAGGCAGATGGCTCTTATCTACACTGATACATTGTAACAAAACCATCAGCTGTGAAAGTAATAAGCCAGGACTGGTTTTAATGTTCTCATTCACAGACAGCAGGCAGAGATATCGAAAATCATGAGGAACTGAAGCAGAAAGACAGAAAGCTGCAGAATGTCATTATACAGTAGGCTGGGGTGCTGCACCACTCGCAGGGAATTTATACGTGTAAGGCTATGTTCACATGGAGTATTTTGACGAGTTTTTTGACGCGGAAACCGCGTCGCAAAACTCGTCAAATACGGCCCGAAAATGCCTCCCATTGATTTCAATGGGAGGCGTCGGCGTCTTTTTCCCGCGAGCAGTAAAAGGGGGCCCAGAAAATGTAGCTGTATGGGGCCCTGAAATTCCTGATGGCGGCCCTGCATACACACACACACACACACACACACTTCCATTGGTTTTTGGGGGGTGAACATATGTTAGACTAAGATGCAGGGTCTCAGCAGTAAGTATCCTTGTGCTATCATGTGTGATACGGTCTGCTGGACCATGTATCTAAGCCTATCACTTGTGATACTGTCTGCTGGACTATGTATCTAAGCCTAGAATAAACCTAAAGCACTCCAGCAATTCTTAGAATTGATTTTCAAAAATACTTTATTGTATTTAATTCCAAAATGTTTTCTTTTGGAAAAGCGATTTTTTTACATACGTTTCGGCCTAACCAAGGCCTTTTTCACAATCGCTGTATCTGGTCATCTAATCGATCTCGTGTTTTTTCTAACGTGCACAGCAGAGACATCTGAAAAACATATATTCTTGATCTCATCACATGATAATATAGTATATGTCTACTTATTTAAATTGAAATCCACATTTATAGGACAATATCCTTTACAAAATATGTTTACAAAAACAGACCATGCAAGAATTGCTCAGTATACTATGGAAATATCAGCATATATATGGAAAAAAGCATTTATTGACCAAATAGGTCAAATGAGACGTATCAATGACAATTAAAGATTAAAAGAATGTGGAGCAGGGGTATCGATAAGATATCCCTCAAGACCATACCATAAAATGCTGGTTATATCGTGCACAGAGTAGATTATACAAAGTAAAGAAAAGGAGAGGATAAGATATAATGGAATCTAATAGTGTCTAGAGCAGGGGTCTCAAGCACGCGGCCCGCGGGCCGCATCCGGCCCCTGGGGCTGTCATCTGCGGCCCGCGGGACACAGAGCCGCTAGTATCGGCTCTGCTCCGAGACTCTGGAATTCCCTGACATCGCTGTCCACATATGAACAGCGATGTCTGGGGCTTCCCCAGAGCCGGAGTCCCTCGCAGAGCGCTGGTGTCGGCTCTGCTCCGGGACTCTATGGAATTCCCTGACATCGCTGTCCACATATGAACAGCGATGTCTGGGGCTTCCCCAGAGCCGGAGTCCTGGGCAGAGCGCCAGTACAGGCTCTGCTCCGGGACTCTGTGGAATTCCCTGACATCGCTGCCCATATATGGACAGTGTGTCAGGGTCTTGCCCAGAGCGGAGCAGCGCTGGTGTCGGCTCTGCTCCTGGACTCTGTGGAATTCCCTGACATCGCTGTCCACATATGAACAGCGATGTCTGGGGCTTCCCCAGAGCCAGAGTCCCGAGCAGAGCGCTGGTGTCGGCTCTGCTCCGGGACTCTGTGGAATTCCCTGACATCGCTGCCCATATATGGACAGTGTGTCAGGGTCTTGCCCAGAGCGGAGCAGAGCGCTGGTGTTGGCTCTGCTCCTGGACTCTGTGGAATTCCCTGACATCGCTGTCCACATATGAACATCGATGTTTGGGGCTTCCCCAGAGCCGGAGTCCCGAGCAGAGCGCTGGTGTCGGCTCTGCTCCGGGACTCTGTGGAATTCCCTGACATCGCTGCCCATATATGGACAATGTGTCAGGGTCTTGCCCAGAGCGGAGCAGAGCGCTGGTGTCGACTCTGCTCCTGGACTCTGTGGAATTCCCTGATATCGCTGTCCACATAAGAACAGCGGTGTCTGGTGCTTCCCCAGAGCCGGAGTCCCGAGCAGAGCGCTGGTGTCGGCTCTGCTCCGGGACTCTGTGGAATTCCCTGACATCACTGCCCATATATGGACAGTGTGTCAGGGTCTTGTCCAGAGCGGAGCAGAGCGCTGGTGTCGGCTCTGCTCCTGGACTCTGTGGAATTTCCTGACATCGCTGTCCACATATGAACAGCGATGTCTGGGGCTTCTCCAGAGCCGGAGTCCCGGGCAGAGCGCTAGTACAGGCTCTGCTCCGGGACTCTGTGGAATTCCCTGACATCGCTGCCCATATGTGGACAGTGTGTCAGGGTCTTCCCCATAGCGGAGTCCCGGGCAGAGCGCTAGTATAGGCTCTGCTCCGGGACACTGCGGAATTCCCTGACATATCTGCCCATATATGGACAGTGTGTCAGGGTCTTCCCCAGAGCGGAGTCCCGGGCAGAGCGCTATTATCGGCTCTGCTCCGGGACTCTAGGGAGGCCTCTGACATCGCTGTCCATACATCGACAATGATGTCAGGGGCTTCCCCAGAGCAGGAGTCCCAGTGATGTCAGGAGCACAGCTGGAGTCCCAGGAAGAGCCTACTAGCGCTCTGCCTGGGACTCCAGCTCTGGGCAAGCCCCTGACATCACTGGGGCAGCCTCTACAGAGGGCACTGGGGCAGCCTCTACAGAGGGCACTGGGGCAGCCTCTACAGAGGGCACTGGGGCAGCCTCTACAGAGGGCACTTTGGCAGCCTCTACAGAGGGCACATTGGCAGCCTCTACAGAGGGCACTTTGGCAGCCTCTACAGAGGGCACTGTGGCAGCCTCTACAGAGGGCACTGTGGCAGCACCTACAGAGGGCACTGTAGCAGCCTCTACATAGGGCACTGTGGCGTTATCTACAAGTGGGTGTGTGACAGTATCTGAAGAGGACACTGGCATTATCTAGGGGTGTGTTGCATTACCTACAGAGGGCACTGTGGCCTTATCTACAGAGGGCACTGTGGCCTTATCTACAGAGGGCACTGTGGCCTTATCTACAGAGGGCACTGTGGCCTTATCTACAGAGGGCACTGTGGCCTTATCTACAGAGGGCACTGTGGCCTTATCTACAGAGGGCACTGTGGCCTTATCTAGGGGTGTGTTGCATTATCCACAGAGGGCACTGCGGCAGCATCCACAGAGGGCACTGCGGCAGCATCCACAGAGGGCACTGCGGCACTATCTAAAAAGGGGCTGCCCAATCTTGACATGTGTGATAACTGAGCCGCCGGACTGCATTTGGCGACACTTAAGCTGGAAAGCTGGATTGTTGAAATAAGCACATGGAGAAATATCTCAAATTTTAAACCTAGCGCTATTATTATAGTAATGTAGTATTATTATTCTAGTAATATAGTGTTATAGTAGTTCAAATAACGAATTGATTAACAATAATTTTGTATTGTATCAAATTTGAAAGTAATGCGGCCCGTCAACTTCCCATTTTTTCGATATGCGGCCCACTTACCCGGCCGAGTTTGAGACTCCTGGTCTAGAGCATAGGATCCGGAAGAGACATACCTGTGTATGGTATCTGAAAGAAAATAACGGAGTCTGCCAGACGCTCCAAGCAGATAAGTATGGCCATGTTCAAAGGATAGACGTAGATATAGTGTGCTGATTACTCATACCGGATATCCGGTATTCATAAGTGTGTGGAACGCAGATCGCGCATAGCGCATGCGCACTCCGACTACTAATATTCCGAGCTGAAACGCAAGCTAAAATGGTTGCCAGGGTGAGCATTCCTGGCGTAGTCTATTAGAAGGATCCATATTTGACATGTAAAGCTGTATCGTAAAGATGTATTAATATGTGCAATATAATATTAATGAATTTAGTAAATGGATTTATTGCAATAGTCACAGTGTGTTCCAAAGAAAAATATGTAAAGAGGAAAAAGAAACGAATGCAGAAAATGAGTGAAAATATACAAAGTGAACCGGTTTTATGGTACCTGTATCTGGTCATCTAATCGATCTCGTGTTTTTTCTAAAGTGCCTAAAAAGAAATAGATATATCACGTTATTAACAAGAACAACAGAAATAAAACAGAAGCCATGATAATTATGGACATTTTAGGACAATAAATCGTATTCCCTATTAAAAAAAACCCTAGGTGATAGAGTCTCGAGTGCATGTATCCAATACGATTCTCTCTTTTTTAATAGATTTATATGGTTACCTCCTCTCCTGGGTCTGAGTACCTGTTCGATAACTTGAAATCTTAACTGGGAAAGATTATGATTAAATTTCACAAAATGGTCTGGAAGGGGTAACCATGTTTTTTTACAACGTATCGTAGACTTGTGGCTGGATAGACGATCCCTGATATGCTGTGTGGTTTCCCCCACATAGATAGGACCACATGGACATTTGATTAGATAGACCACAAAATTAGAATCACATGTAAAAAAACCTTTGACAGGAAAGGTCCTATTGCTATGTGGATGTTGAATCGTATCGCCCTTAAAGAGGCTCTGTCACCAGATTATCAAATCCCTATCTCCTATTGCATGTGATCGGCGCTGCAATGTAGATAACAGTAAAGTTTTTTGTTTTTTTTAAAAAGTTCTAAGCAATTTTATATTTATGCAAATGAGCCTTTCTAATGGACAACTGGGCGTGTTTTGTGTTTTTAGCAACTGGGCGTGTTTACTTCTTTCACTGCACAATCACACTGTGCTGTGGATCATGCTGGGCTGGAACAATGAGAAGTGTAGGACACTGATTAGTCACTGATTGGTCAGCCTCATACACTCCTCTGTACAACACCCAGTTGGTAAAAAGTAAAAACACGCCCAGTTGTCCATTGATAGTCATTAGCATAAATCTAAACTAGCTCATAACTTGCTCAAAAATGATCGTTTTTCAAAATAAAAACCACTGCTGTTATCTACAAGTCTATTACGTATTTTGCCCCCCTTCTCTTTCAGAGGCTAGTGGGGATTAAGATGTCTTTGCCACAGCATACAACGGCACAAATGGCGGCTATGGTCTTTGGGGAAGTGGATCTTGATGATCGAAGTAACATCACTTTACAAAACCAATTTAGAGAGCTAGAAAAATTATCAGCTAAAGAAACCAGAGTATGGTGGGATTTGACCACTCTACGGAATTATATCTCTAAAAAAAATGATCCCTAGAGGTCTACGATTGAGGAAAATACCTACATATAATTACTCAGAGAAGTTCACAACAGATTGGAACAATCTATTATCCGAATGTTCTCTTAATCTCATGACACTCATTACGAAACAAGAAGAATTGAAACTCACCGAGCTCCAAGTGGACATTGACAAATTAAAGGGGGAAATCCATCTATCCTCCAGCTCACCCGATTTTTCCATGTTACAAGAGAGGACATCTCACCACATTGAACAACTGGAGAAAGGCATAGCGGAAACCAAAAAATCCAAATTTCTACGAGATACCCAGGACTATGCAAGGGGTGAAGTGTGCAATTGGAACAAGAGATACAATAACCAATATAGGGCAAAATCAATCTAGAGAAATAAATCAAGACCGCACAGACGGAATTCGAGCCCATATAGAGTTAGTTTCAGTTCCACTGAACAGGAGACCATGGATGGAGCGGAGGAGGAGTCTGATATAGATTCTATAAGGAATACACACAAATCACGACAAAATTACACTGAACGACGAGTTTTTCCAAAAAACGGGGGAAGAGGGGGGGCAGGAAACATCAAACCCATGGAGGTCATACAGCCCCGACGACTGAGAAATCAGAGACCATAAGTAACATGGATGTTATTAATTTATCATCGGTGTCTATGACACAGCAACAAATCAAGGTCCTCTCCCTGGGAATGAACTTTGTACCAAATCGCGATTTTGATGTCTTCTGTACCCTCCTGGACATCAATAAATTTGTTCGCAATTTAACTGTCAAGAGACATTTTCTGACAATGGATGATAATGAACGACATTTTCGTATACTGATGGGACACCAACGACAAATAACTTATATAGATCACTAATGTTCCAAGAGGATCTGGCCGGATTGGATGAGAATTGTACGACCAACAAGAGTACGAAATTTACAACTAAGAACTCGGAGTATTACCCATTACAATCAAGGACTGAATCTATGGACAAGTTCCAACAGGTTATAGAAAGAGAACTGCACAAAATTAAAGATCAGAGTTTAAAAAATAAAACAACACATAACCTTACCTGGGCAGAAAATGAAGCTGTGAGAGCCTTACGCGACAATAGAGATATTGTCATACGCATGGCAGATAAAGGGGGTAGTGTTACCGTTATGGATAAAGTCATGTATGTAGATCAAATCATGAAGTTATCAGATGTTGACACATACATTAAACTAGATCATAATCCAACAATGATTTACCATCAACCTATCAAAAATCTTCTGGATAGGGGTCTCAATAACGGTACACTTACACAAAAACAACATGACTACTTATTATTGGAACATCCGGTAGTCCCCATTTTACACGCCCTGCCAAAAACACATAAAGGGGTCACCCCACCACCTATGAGGCCGATAGTATCAGGAATTGGCTCTCTCACGGAGCGACCATCTGAATGGCTGGACTCATTGCTCCAACCATTGGTCTTTAGAGTGCCAGGTCACCTCAAGGACACAAAAGATGTTCTCAGTATCTTTCATAATAAAGTCTGGGGTCACAACCATGTTTGGCTCAGTTGTGACGTAGTATCTTTGTATACTAGCATCCCACATCCAGTGGCGAAACAAGCCCTAATTCACCACCTGTCTAAATACAGTAATTATGATGATATACTTCAAGAGTTTGCAGTAGATCTGCTCCATTTCTTAATGAAGCACAATTATTTCTACTTTGAGGGAAACTATTATTTACAGAAAAGAGGAGTGTCCATGGGGGCCAAATTCTCACCATCCATGGAAAACTTGGTCATGGTTTGGTGGGAGGAAATTTTTCTATTTGCAACTGATAACCCCTTTATGGAATCCATACATTGGTATGGCAGATACATCGATGACCTTCTGTTCATCTGGGAGGGCGATGTGTCTGCCATACCGGATTTTCTCATATATCTCAACAGCAATCAGTTTAATCTCCAATTTACTTATCATCATGATTCCAATACTATCAATTTTCTGGACCTTAAATTGTCATCTACAGTGGGTGAGCACATATGTACAGAGATTTATCAAAAGCCAATCTCTGGCAATACTATTCTTCACGCCACAAGTTGCCACCCCAAACACACCATTTCCTCGATACCCGTGGGAGAATTCACACGGGCCAAAAGAATTTGTAGCCTGACAACAGGGTTTGACAAGGAAGAGTTAAAAATTCGCCATAGATTGACTGATCGGGGTTACAAGCAGTGGACACTAAATAGAGCTAGCACCATAGTGAAGTCCAAAAGCAGGGACTCTCTATTATCCACTGTTGAGAGAGATAAAAATATGGACACATCAATCACCTCAAATTCACACATACCCACTCTTGTCTTACAATATAGTAACCAATTTAGGGCCATCAAAGATATTATTCAAAGGTATATCCCTTTACTGTATGAGGATGCCAAGTTGGAAAATGTCCTAAAGAATGGTTGTCGGGTGGTTTCAAGGAGGGCACCGACTCTTGGCAATATCTTCTCCCCCTCATTGATAACATCTAATAGTGCCAGGCCCACCTGGTTGTAAAATAAGCATATTTTCTAATGTGGTACCCATCCGTTCAAGACATGTACTTTTTCTAAGGTTCACAAATCATTCCAAGATGCTACTGGAGAAATGAATTTTCCTACCTGCAGCTCTGATCGCTGCTAGAATACATTACACTACCTAGGTAGTGTAACGTATTCCAACTGTCAGTGTGATGTCACAGTCACTCTGACAGTTAGTCTACGAGGACCATCAGAGGCTGATCCTCATAGACTTGCATACATGGCAGACCCGGGGGCCGTTCTCTGGCCCCTGGGTGCCATCACAAGCATCAGCAGCCCCCACAATTGCATGGGGGCTACTGATGTGCTACAAACCCCCTACATGCAGAGATCGCAATCGAGCCCCGCATGTAACGGGTTAATTGCCAAAATCAGCGGCAATGAGCCGCTGATCGGTAACTAGTGGAGTGTCAGCTGTCAGGGACAGCTGACCTCCCGATTGCCGATGCACACTGTCGCCGACAGTGTCACAGACACTGTCATCGACAGTGTGCATCGCGAACGGCAGTGACGTCCTGTCACTCTGACAGGAAGTCTATCAGGAGGCTGATCCTGATAGGCTTCCGCACATGGCAGACACGGGGGCCATTACTTGGCCTCCGATCTTGTTATTGATATCGCCCTATTCGCTGCAAGTGATTTATCTAGTTCCTGTGATAAGAGTGATGATGGATAGCCTCTCTGTTCACATTTTTTGGACATTTGTTGTAATCTCGTAATTTTTGTGTCATTGTTGGATACAATCCTGGAGACTCTCATGAATTGTGATTTTGGTAGAGAACGTATCGTATTTCTCAGATGACTGCTTTTGTAATGTAGCAGACTGTTCTTATCTGTCGGTTTAGAATAGAGATCCGTAGTAAGGTACCCATCCTGGTCCTTTATAATAGTAGTGTCTAGAAAGCAAATGCTTTCCTCGCTAAGGCTTAGAGTAAACTTCAATTCTTCTCTAATTTGATTGCTAAAATTAAGAAAAGTGTCAAGGGACCCCTGGGAACAATCCCATATTCAAAAAATGTCATCAATATATCAATGCCAGCATACAGCGTGCTGTATGAATAGGGAATTTTTATATAGGTATTCTTCCTCAAAAAAAGACATATACGCATTGGCATAGGGTGGTGCTACATTTGAACCCATGGCAGTCCCGCAAGTTTGTACATAGAAATCGTCCCCAAATAAAAAGAAATTCTCGTGTAGAATTAGATTGAGTAGTTCAAGACATAAGGATATGGAGTCTGTGCTCATCGTGGTCGATTTAAGGAGATGTGTAACCGCCTGGATTCCCTTCTGATGGGTTATGGAGGTGTAGAGACTATTAACGTCTAAAGTTACTAAAGTACAGGTAGAGCTAACCCTCGAAACTTCCTTTATTTTTTGTAAGAAGAGACCTGTGTCCAGAATGAAAGATCGTGCTGTCTTGATTAGGGGAGTTCATATTTTTTCTAGAAAGATGGAAAGTGGCGAGAGGATAGAGTCGGTCGAAGCTACTATAGGTCTGCCAGGTGGGTTTTGTAGAGATTTATGGATCTTGGGTAAAATATAAAAAACTGGAATTCTTGGATGGGGATTCTGTAAAAATTTAGATGTCTTATCATCTATTGTGCCACGACCTTTAAAGCCCTCCAGAATGGTAGAAATTTTTATACGAATTTTTGCTGTCGGGTCGCTATCGATTTTTCTGTATGTATTAAGGTCGGACAATTGTCTCCCTATCTCCGCTATGTAGTCTTTTTTGTCCCACACCACTATCGCTCCTCCCTTATCCGCCGGTTTAATGATTATTTTCTTATTGTTGCTTAAAGATTTAAGTGCATCAGACTCAAATCTAGATAAATTGTTCTTATGTGGGTATAATCCCAATCTGTATTTAGCCAAGAGAGATTGAGTATCTCTTTTAATCAAATCTATAAATGCCTCCGTGGCGTGATATATTCTTGGGGGAGAAAAGTTATCCTAGTTGTTCAATAGACAGTCGTGTCTGAGCTATAGTGGAAACAACTGGATTGGCATTAACATCAGACAGACCAAAATGGGTTTTCAATCTAAGAGATCTATAGAACCAATTCAGTTCTTGTTCCAGAGAGAAGGTATTGCAGGAAGTAGTCAGACAGAAGGATAAACCTTTCTGTAGAACTGACAGTTCCGCAGGATTCAGGGTATGGGAAGAGATATTGACTACCAGGTTACAGTTCTTACCTGGGACCTCGTCTGTATTCCGGGTTCGTGACTTCTCCCTTCGCCTCCCCGCCCTTCGGGTGGGGCGCCTTTGCCTCTTCGGTTCCCTAAAAAACGTTGGGAATGATACGATGGTCTTTCTACGGATGTGTTGCTCCCTGAGGTAGACCTGTTGCCAGGGGTATATCCTCTGCGTGACCGCCATGAGTTGGAGGATTCCTGCCATCTAAACACTTGGTTATTCTCGTAATCATTGGCGTCTCGTTGGAATTTTTCTCTTTTCCTCAATTCTACTTCCTTGGTATATTCCTTGATAGCGTTATCAGTACGGTCCTTCAAAGATTCCCATTCGATGCTTGATAGTGACGACGATAGATGTTGTTCAAGATTCTTTATTTTCTCTGCAGATTCTTTAATGGATTTCTGTAGGTGTTCAACTGTTAATACGATCAGATCCAAGGAACACTTGTTAAGTATTTTTTGGAATTGTTCACAATAATGTCGATCTTCCGAAAATAATGTTGGTCTCAAGTGGCTACGTAGACCGCGTGGAATTCTACCGAGACGGTGGTATTCCGCCAGAGTAACACAGTGTAGTTCTTGTGAGGTATATTTGTGCAATTCTTTCTCGTAGTCCCTTGTACGTAATTCTTGTGGTGGAATCCGAAGGAATTCTCCAGAACTTGTTACTTGTGATAATATGCATGTGGTAGTTGATTGGTCATAGGCGAATGTTTCCGACGTCATCTGGATATGGGTGCACCTTATCAAGACTAAGCAATATCTGTCATACAATATGTAAGGATACACTCCTAATTAACTCTGTGTTGGTGCTGTATAGGTTCGGGTTTGGAAACCCATACTATAGATATTTAGAATAAACCTAAAGCACTCCAGCAATTCTTAGAATTGATTTTCAAAAATATTTTATTGTATTTAATTCCAAAATGTCTTCTTTTGGAAAAGCGATTTTTTTACATACGTTTCGGCCTAACCAAGGTCTTTTTCACAATCGCTGTATCTGGTCATCTAATCGATCTCGTGTTTTTTCTAACGTGCACAGCAGAGACATCAGAAAAACATATATTTTTTATCTTATCACATGATAATATAGTATATGTCTACTTATTTAAATTGAAATCCACATTTATAGGACAATATCCTTTACAAAATATTTTTACAAAAACAGACCATGCAAGAATTGCTCAGTATACTATGGAAATATCAGCATATATATGGAAAAAAGCATTTATTGACCAAATAGGTCAAATGAGATGTATCAATGACAATTAAAGATTAAAAGAACATGGAGCAGGGGTATTGATAAGATATCCCTCAAGACCATACCATAAAATGTCGGTTATATCGTGCACAGAGTAGATTATACAAAGTAAAGAAAAGGAGAGCATAAGATATAATGGAATCTAATCTATTAAAAAAGAGAGAATCGTATTGGATACATACACTCGAGACTCTATCACCTAGGGGTTTAAATAGGGAATACGATTTATTGTCCTAAAATGTCCATAATTATCATGACTTATGTTTTATTTCTGTTGTTATTTCTTATGTATCTAAGCCTATTGTCATGGTACTGGTGTATTAGGCTGGGTCCTTTTAGCTGAAGAGCAAACATACAGATATAGCCGGTCGTCAGATGAAGCCGGGTCGGTACATAAGCAGGTAGTCAGATGAAGCCGGGTCTGTACACAAGCAGGTAGTCAGATGAAGCCGGGTTGGTATACAAGCAGGTAGTCAGATGAGGCCGGGTCGGTACACAAGCAGGTAAATGTTCCAACAGGAGCAAGTGCAAGGCAGCAGGAGCATAGGAAACAGATACTCAAGCAAAGGCTATATTCAGAAAGTACCTATTTATAGGCCCAAACAGGAAACAGGAACCAAGGTGGATTCTTCCGAGGTAAAACTGGCCATCTTGGAAAAGGGCAAGCTCAATGGGTTATTGTAATGTCGGGGTAGGGAAACAGACAAGTGAGCCCTAATCTACCCGCCACTCAGTCCCTGCCTACTTGCAACGACCCGCCCTAGGCGACGGGGTACAACTGGGCGACGGTCCCTACACTCAATAGGTGCACGACAGACAAACAGACAAGGGTACAAAGAAGCCAGGGAAATGGGAAAGTTGACCACGGGAACACCGTGAGCAACAAGCGAGGTGAACGAGCCGAGTCAAACAAGGAGATGAGCGAGGTACAAAAACGCAGAGCAGAAGAGTGGTCAGAAAAACCAAGGTCAATCACAAGCAGAGGATCAGTAGTTCAAGAAGCTGCAGCAGGGCCAGGAAACCAACAGAGAAGAATCACAAGCAAAGGAGGAACAGGAAAGGCAGGTATAAATAGACAGAGGGCGGGAGCTAGCTCCGTCTGGCCAGGCTGTGATAGGCTCTCCCACTCCTAAGCCTGACATCCTGGGTGGCGGAAGATGGAGTCAGTCTCACAGACATAGAAGCAGGTGCAGACTGATTACCTATGGGCGTCGACACAGAAGTTGTGACTGGCAGATCCTTTACAGTTATAGTGGCCTCTTGTGACTGGAGGTGGTAATGGCAAATGATATTCCTAACAGTATTCCCCCTCTCAATGGCATCCTCTGGACGGTACCTGGCTAGGTTTCTCAGGGTATCTTTGGTGGAATTCTCTCAACAACCGAGGAGCATGGATGTTTTCTTCTGGTTCCCATGAATTCTCTTCTGTGCCATAACCCTGCCATTGTATCAAATATTGAAGTCGATTTCGAAAGATATGAACTGTGAACTACCTGAACTGTGGGCGGAGCCTAGTGACCGAAGTGATGGCTGCTTGAAAGAACGTGCTCCTAACAAGCACCTCGCTCATAGCAGTAAATCCTGAGAGCTAACCCCAGGAGTTGGATGGATTACATGGGGGATTGAGCCAGCACTGCCATACATCTTGTCAGATACCCCTGGAGATGAGATTTTTATATTGGCTCGGACTGAGCGGACTGAGCGACTGAATGCTGCATGCACCTGGCGTCATAAATAACTGCTGTCATCCGACACCATGGTTTTCCCTTGCCTCAAGTGAGCTGCAAAGAAGACAAAGTACACAGAAGACAGCTGAGTATTAGTGCTGATTACTGGTGCGCTGTTGCATACATTGACTAGTGGTGTCTGTCAGAGATCTTTGTCTGAGGTCTTGTCCAGCCTCATAGCGTTTGATTCTTCTCTGCTTGCACACATATGTGGGAACTGGACTTTTGCCGATAGGATTTAGCATTCTGTTATATGGGAGCAATAAGAGCTTAAGTATCCTGTGGATACCACATCTTGTGGATAACGAGTTGCTATAATTGTCTCTGACAGGCTGATACCTTCAGCAGATATTCTCTTTCACCTGCAGGTGTGAATTGGAGCTTTGAATCAGTGATATAAACTTGCTTCTCAGTAGTATCTGAGTAGCATTTGAATACATTGCATACATTAAGTGCAGTATATTGCAACATTTTTCTATTGGACGCAATAGTTCCTGGGATACCTCTGTCTGTACACATATTGCCTATTTAACAATCTACTATGACTAAACATAAGGGCAAAACTGTTCTTAGGAAGCTCACAGAATACTTTCCAAACTCTGCTATAACACAGGATGAGGACTCTCCTCCGGCTGATTTGCTCACCCAGATGTCTGGAGTTAAGGTCATTCCTAGCCCCTTATCACATACTAATGGGGCAAGTTTTGAGGATAAAGACTTGTCGAGCGATTCAACAAGTGCTGGAGACGGTGTTAAGCGGAGAACTGTGTTCTCCCCCATGGGTTCGCTCACAAATAAATGTCCTGAAAAGGAAAAAGTTCCACAAATAGTTTCACAAATAGATGATGTTTTGCCTCAGGTCCTGGTAGATGAACCTTGTGATATTGCCCAATTTCCCTCTTCTGATGATCCAATTACTGTGGACACTTTGAAGGGCATGTTAGTTCTTCTCCAAAAAGGCATTAACAATAGTGTCTCCTCTCTTGTTAACAAGCTACAATTTAACGTGAATGCTTTGGGAGACCGTACCGATCACTTGGAACGTAAAATGGGAGATTTTTCTGTGGCACATAATGAGCTTGTGGATGCGCATAACTCACTGGAAGAAGAAGCTAAATGGCTGAGAGGGAAAGTCACAGATGCTGAAGACTGCTCCAGACGTAACAATATTAAAATAAGGGGTATCCCTGAGGAGATTAATACTTCTGACTTGGAAAGTTACTTAAAACGTCTATTTCTTATCATTGCTCCATCTCTCTCAGATCTGGACTTGACAATTGACCGGGTGCACCGCATACCCAAATCTAAAGCAGCTCCAGAAAAGGCACCTAGGGATGTATTATCTAGAATACACTTTTTTCATATAAAGGAAAGATTAATGTTTGAAATAAGAAAGTTGGTTCCATTGCCCAGCCCTTATACTTCCATTTCATTATCTCCGGATCTCTCAGCTGCCACCCTCCAGGCGCGCAGAGAATTTATTCCGATTACGAAAATCCTCAGAGAGCATGGTGTTAGATACAAGTGGGGATTCCCTACTAAATTATTAATATCACATAATGGTGCTTCGGTTGCTGTTACTTCACTGGAAGAAGGTGTCTCGATGTTACACAAGTGGAACATTCGCGTCCCAGATCTGGCTCCTAGAACAGGAGGTTCGCAGGTGCACGCTCCATTGATCTCAGAATGGTGCACTATGGGTCCCCGTGGGCATATTATCTGACCCAACCTATTGTGTGTTACTTTGCGAATCCTTAAGCTTTAGTACCCTTAACCTGGTTAGCTTTAATGTGAATTGCATAAATGAGCATTTGTAAGAGGTGCTTGTTCTCTTTGCCGGATATATCAGTGCGTGTATCGCACTATGTCTGTTCCTAACTTGTTTGAATATGGTTTGTTTTATGTTAACATTTTATGTATTGTAGTCTCTGCTTCTCGGCTAATAAGCATTTATTTCTGCCATAATTGCTACCTATTATTGTATTGTCTGGCAGTCTGTGTCCTCCTAACTTATGGGAAGTACTATAGTGGCAGTTTTTTGTGCCTGTTGGCATCCTTCGAGGAGTTACTATGGTGATACGCTTCTCATTAATTAATGCAAGGGGGTTGAACAGTCCCTCTAAAAGAAGTATGATGTGGCGCGAGGCTAAGAGTTTAAAATGTGATATTTTACTGGTACAGGAAACACATTTTCATGCAGATAAATCTCCCACACTAACTAATAAGTTCTTCCCACATATTTTTACCTCCTCCTGTCCAGCTAAGCACAAAGGGGTTATGATAGCTGTTAAAAATACGGTAGTTTTCCATTTTAAATCAATTATTCAAGACCCACAAGGGAGATTTTAAGGATTGGTGTGCGAAATTAATAATATTTTATACACTATTTTCAATGTGTATTTCCCAAATAAACGTCAATATCACTATCTGAACTCCTTGCTCCCAAAAATCAAGAATGTAACGCAGGGTCTGCTGGTTATCGGGGGAGACTTCAATATGATCATCAACCCGTCTATAGACACTACGGCTAGATCTCGGCTTTCATCCCCCTTCGCTGCGACTCTGGTGGAGGAGGGTTTGTATGACGTGTGGAGGTGCAAACACGGGGGTGAAAGGGACTATACCTTTTTTTCTCCCCATGTTTCATATTCTAGAATTGATTTATTTTTAGTAAATAACAAGGGACTTTTGCAATCTCAGTGTACTGATATTGGACAGATTACCTGGTCAGACCAAGCCCCTGTTTCTCTTTCTTTAGCGGAAAAATTTTCCTCTTCTGGCATTTCCCAATGGCGGTTAAATGATTATATTCTTCACCATTCTGATCACAAAAAGAAATTGACAAATGAATTGATACATTATTTTTCTACTAATATAGGCTCAGTTACCTGCCCACACGTATTATGGAATGCTCACAAGGCATATATGAGAGGGATGTTGATAAAAGCCTGTTCACAGGCCCAAAAAAAAAAGAGAAAAAGACTTATTTGATTTAACTAGGAATATTTCTAGCTTGGAATTGAAAAATAAAATATCCCCCACAATATCCTATACGGCAGAATTGCGTTCCTTACGTTTAAATTTACAATCCTTACTTGCTTCCCAGCACGATTTGTATCTCAAACGTATGCAAATGCATATTTACATGCATAATAATAAAGCTGGGGCATTTTTAGCTAAGAAATTAAAACAAGCAGCGCCGCACTCTCGTATTGCTAATCTCATAGATGAAAAGGGGCATAAAATCCTGGCTCCTAGATTAATTGCTAAGAAATTCCAAGCGTATTACAGTACTTTATATAGCCTCCATGGAGATAATGATACCTATCTACCTACAGAGTCTGATATTACAAATTTTTTCAATTCTGTTTCACTGCCACAGGTCCGACAATCTTATCTATAAGATCTTTCAGCACCATTTACTGAGGCGGAAATAATTGAAGCTATATCTTCCCTTAAATTATTTAAGGCGCCTGGCTCTGATGGGTTCACAAATAATTATTATAAAGTGTATGCCACAATTCTAGCTCCTCATCTCTTGCAAGTCTTTAATAAGGCTGCAACAGATGGTAACTTTCCGGAGGAAATGATATCTGCCACTATAGTTACCATTCCAAAGCCTGGAAAAGACCCTATATCTCCAGCTAATTTCCGTCCGATTTCTCTTTTGAATTCAGATATTAAAATTTATGCAAAAATTCTTACAAACAGGCTTTTTAAAATTGTCCCCGAACTAGTTAAATCAGACCAAGTAGGATTTGTCGCAGGACGACAGACCCAAGATGGAACTCGTAGGTTTATAAACTTAGTACAATGTGCAGAAATATCTCAAAGGCCTTCTCTGCTTTTAGCTTTGGACACTGAGAAGGCCTTTGATCGAGTCCATTGGAATTATCTATCTCACCTTTTGGAGCAATTTGGCATTAGAGGCTTTATAAAATCTTCTATACTTGCATTGTATTCATCTCCTTCAGCTAGAGTTCTTTCCTCAGGGTTCTTATCCGATTCATTTAAGATACAAAATGGCACGCGGCAAGGTTGTCCTTTGTCCCCTATTATATTTGCCCTAGCCATGGAACCATTGGCAGAGTTGATACGCAATGATCCAAGTATTAAGGGTATTAGAGTTGGTCCTAGAGTCCACAAAATTGGTCTCTATGCCGATGATGTTTTTCTTGCAATTACGGACCCTCTACAATCCCTAATTTCGGTCCAGAAAGCTATTTTTGAGTTCGGTAGAGTATCATACTATAAATTTAACCCGGCTAAGTCACACATATTGATTATAGGTATAGATCCCACCATTAAAGCTGCTTTAAGCGCGAAATTTCCCTATGAATGGAAAAAGGATCAGATTATATACCTAGGAGTGTCTATTACTAGTCCTAGCTCAGCTCTCTTCATGAAGAATTATATTCCATTACTTGCTAAAGTCTCCAAATTATTGAAAAAATATTCAAAACCTATGATTTCCTGGGCGGGTAAGATAGCTATAGTTAAAATGATGGTATTGCCTGTAATATTATATATGTTTCGTACAGTAATCATCCTGGTTCCTAATTCTTATCTTTCTAAACTTCAGAAATTACTTACGGATTTTATATGGGCTGGAAGGAAACCAAGAATACGACTTTCCACGATGGTCAGACCTTGGCTTTCTGGGGGGATGGGAGTTCTGGATATTAAAAAATATTTTCATTCTACTGTTCTTACCCATATGTACCATTGGTGGCAGAGTAATTCGGATCTTAGATGGGTAGAGATTGAGAGGGCCATGGTGGGGTTTCCTCTTGTCTCCCTTTTGTCTATAAAAGGGTCTAAAGGCCCAGTATTGGGTAGACCTTTACTCTCTATTGTTGCTTCCATATCCTCCTGGAAATATCTTATTTCAGTTACGCCTGTGTCGGAGTGCATATCTCTGAAGTTACTTCCCCTTTGCTCTCTATCTTCCTTCATGCCAGGAATTAATTTGGGGATTTGGGTAAAGGCTGGAATATGTGACATAGGGTCATTGTATGATGGAGATGTACTAATACCTTTTTATAATTTGGTAGATAGTTTCCACATTCCCAAACATGACTTGTTTAAATATTTTCAAATCCGCCATATTTTACAGTCAAGTTCTGTCGATTCCCCAGTTTTCCCTATTAGTGCACACAAGATATTTGTCTTAGCATCGTCAAAATCAAAAGGGATCTCTCTGCTTTATTCTGAAATTTCCCGATCTCAGTCGCTAGTTAAGCCTGGGTATTTGTTGCATTGGGAGCTAGATTTAAAGCTGGAAATTTCACTAAGTGAATGGTACTTTGCTATACATTGGGCCTCCAGGATTTCAAGGGGCGCTAGCCACAGAGAAATAGCGCAAAAAATACTACTTAGGTGGTATAGAACCCCTCTGCAAATTGCTAAATTTAATGTTAATTATTCTCCGTCATGTTGGAGGGGTTGCGGAATAATAGGTAGTAATATGCATGTATGGTGGACTTGTCCTCTAGTATCCAAGTTTTGGAAATTAACCTTTACATTTATTTCTTCTATTGTACATTTCAGGATCTCTCCATCCCCAGTTCTGGCACTATGTTTTATTGGCCTTGTTGACATCCCTATAGAGTTTCGGTGTATTGTTGACCATGTAATCTTGGTTTGCCAGATTATTGATAGCTAGGTCTTGGAAGTCTTCAGATCCGATCACAATAATGGAGCTAGGTAACCTAGTACACTTTCACTATGTTATGGAGAAGATGGTAGCTATACGTTTAAATACTTTCAATACCTTTCGTATACAATGGGCCCTATGGTCAGAATATAGGTTGTCCAGGACTCCTTCCCCCACTTCCCCCTCATAACATGGGCGTTGGTAGTTCGGGGGGCAACGTCTGGTTTGATTGGAAAAAATCTGTGTTAATAATAGTAGAACAGCATAGACATCTCTTTTTTCCGCACTTTGAACTACCTTTTTGTGCGGTTGTATGTCTGCACGGGTAGTTTGTTTTATTGACTTTTGCTTTCTGGGAAAGTTTATATGACTAGATGCTAAAATATTTTTAATAGGTCTTGCTCTTTTGAGCGTTATTGTAGGTTTCGTCAGTAAGCTAGTATTTAAATAAGGATCAACATGTAGAATATGCCAGTGTTTGTTCATGATGTCTCTGATGTTTTTATGTGCAGAATTATATTTGGTAACAAAATTGAAGGCAAACTTATTCTTATATTTTTTCTCTGGAGAGCTTTGTTCTTTTATTTTAATTTTGCTATTAGTTGGGTTTTAATTTCCTCTACATTATTGGTTGGTAAACACTCTTGTTGACTCAAAACTTCAGTTTTTTTGCAGGCATCTAGTAGAAGTGTGTGTGAATAATTTTTTTCTTTGAAGCGTTTATAGGGGATGCGACTTTGTTTTTTAAAATCTGTATTTAATGTGCAATTTTTCCTTATTCTCTTATACTGGCTATACGGTATATCTTTTTTTAGGCATTTCAAATAATGACCACTGTTGTAGTCCAGATAGCTGTTGCTGTCCACCTTTTTAAAACGTCTTTGTGTAATAATTTCTTTTGCTGTTTTAGCAATCGAAAGATCTAGGAAATCTATCTAATTTATTTGGATATTAAAAGGTAAAATTAATCCCCCAAGTATTGTTATTTAATGACTCACAAAAGGATGTGGCGGTTGATATATCCCCTTCCCAGATGAAAAAAAGGTAATCTATATATCTCTTAAAGAGAGTAATGTTGGTGGTTGCCCAAGGGTGTTGCCAAATGTGTTCTTCTTCGAACATGCCCATGAAAATATTTGTGGAGCTGGGTTCTACTCGGGTCCCCATTGCTGTACCCTTCACTTGATGGTATATTCTGTGATTGAATGTAAAAATGTTATTTTTTAGAATGAATTCCATACTTTTACATAGAAAATCAGTTTGTGGGGATTGTAGTTCTATAGCTCTGTCTAAAATTAATTTCATATTTTTTAGACCTATTGTATGTTCAATGTTACCTTAAAGTGAACTCACATCAAGTGTAATGAACAGTAGATTTTCTTTGATAGGAATTTTGTTTAAGTCTTTTATCAATTGGGTTGAGTCCTTTAGGTAACTTGGAAGCTCCACCACATATTTTTGAAAGATTAGATCCAGATAATGGGAAAGATGACAGGTGGGCGATTGCATACCCGATATGATAGGTCTGTATGGCTGATTTTTGATATCCTTGTGTATCTTTGGTAAGTGGTAAAAGAAAGGCATGTTTATATTCATCGGAAAAATTATGTAATTCTTTTCATTTTTATTTAAGATATGATTGGAAAATGCTTGATTTACCATTATTTTGAGGTTTTCTGTAATGGTTGATAATGGGTTACAAGTCAGGTTGATGTAGTAATTTATGTCTGATAAAATATTGATTGCTTCAGCATGGTAGTCTGTAGTGTTTTGCACTACTGTCCCTCCTCCTTTGTCTGCTGATTTAATAACAATTTGGTTATTCGTTTTCAGGCTTTTTAGGGCTAGTTTTTCCTTATGTGTTAGGTTATTTTTACCATAGATTTTGTAAGAGTCTAGATTTTCTAGATCTTTAAAGACTAGACGGTGGAAAGTATTAATAAAATTTCCTTGATTTCCTATAGGATAACATTTTGATATGGGTTTCAAATATGTGTGTCTAAAAAGGTCCAATGGATCTATTTCTGGAGCAGTATCTTTCTTTATAGCGGTATCTTTATTTATAGGGTTGTTTTTAGCTATTATTTGAAAATGTCTGTGTAATGTCAGTTTTCTGGGGAATCTATGTAGATCTAAGAAAAGGTCAAAACCATTAGTACCAGTAGTGGGGCAAAAGGATAATCCTTTATTCAGGAGTGAGGTTTCTGAGTCATTCAATATATAGTTGGATATGTTGAAAATAGACGTTTGCCATGTAGGGGAGGTCATTTTATTATTTTTTTCTTTTTGCCTCCCCTAGTCCCTCTAAATAGTTTTTCTTTTTTTGGGATGGAAAAAATGGGTGATTGTTAGTGTCTGAGGATTTGTTGGAGGCATTGTCTGTAAAAAAAAAAAGAGGAGATTTAGAGGTTGAAGGATGGAGCTCTTCTAAACTGATGGTAGGGAATGCAGAGGCGAGAAAAGGGACAGACATATTAGAGCCAACTTTGGTATTGTCGATGATGGTGGCTCCAGAGGATGGGGAATAAATTGTGGTATTAGGGCTGGGTTTGGGAAATATAGAAAATGTTGGTATATTGGGCGAGAAAGAAGAGATGGATGTGTTCGGGGCTTTATTCATAGTAGGAGATAGCACTGGTGAATCATGGACAGTGAGAATGGATAAATCTAATGATGTATTTTCAGGGGATATACTTAGAGATTTGGTCGGGACAGGGAAATGGGAGGTGTAGTTGTCTGAAATATCACAATTTCCATTCTTTTCTAATGGTTTGGGGCTATTAGTTTGTTTGATTTCCTGATTTGTTTTACTAAATTTGCTGCTGAGGAACAGTCTCCGTGATCTAATTACTTCTAGTCTTTGATCTTGATGTGCTTTGATATCGGCCTTCAGCTCATCTGCATTGTTGGGTTTGGTGTCTCTCATCTTCCTCTTGACAATACCCCATAGAATCTCTATGGGGTTTAGCAGCAGGTGAGTTTGCTGGCCAATCAAGCACAGTGATGCTGTGGTTATTAAACCAGGTATTGGTACTTTTGGCAGTGTGGGCAGATGCCAAGTCCTGCTGGAAAATGAAATTCGCGTCTCCATAAAGCTTGTCAGCAGAAGGTGTCACGAAGGGTCTGTGGACCCATTGGGCTGCACCGCCTTGGTGGTAAGGCAGCTGGCCAACAGGGAGCAGGTGAAAGTCTATAGTTCATATAGGTACCTGTGGCAGCTCAGACAGCAGCAGGGCAGGCTCGGCTGGGACTAGGCAGAAGGTAGACATCAGGCGAGGTGAAGCTGGTCAGACATGGATACAGCACAACACGACTTTGGCACAGCACAGTGCTAGACCAGGATGGTATGGAATGCAAGGAACAGGAAATACACTAGGAGGCCATCACATAGACAAACTAGGAAACATCAATAATGCTCAGGCATAGAAGCAGGGGGCTGGACCCCTCTTACAGTCCAGGGTACTCACGGGTCAAAGTTCATCAAAAGGTCCAGTGTGCACCCTGCCCCTTTAAGAGAAGGCACAAGCATGCGTGCGCATTCTACGGGATCCGGCTGAGGTGAGTGGACGCGAGCGCTGGTGTCTCCTGAGGAGGAGGCTGGGGCCAGCGCATGCCGACTCGTGGCTGTGGCTGTCAGGAGGGGATTGGAGCTGACAGCCCGCAGCCAGAGACATTACAGTATCCCCCCTCTTACCTCCCCTCTTCTTGGGACCAGAGCGAGAGAGAAACTTCTTCAGAAGAGCAGGAGAATTGAAATTCTCCTCCAAATAAAAGGTCTTTCCTCTCACTTTTTTGGTGTCCAGGATCTCCTGAACCTTAAAAGGTGCCTGAAGGGCTGCTGGAGGCAACCACAGGGCTAGGAGTCTTGGTGTAGCGGTTCAGGACCACCAGCTTCAGGAGGGAGACATGGAAGGAGTTGAGGATCTTGAGGGTAGGAGGCAGTCGAAGCTTATAGGCGACAGGGTTGATCTGCTGTAGGATCTCGAAGGGTCCGAGGAACCTGGGAGCAAATTTGCATGATGGCAGCCTTAGTCGAATATTCCTGGAAGACAGCCGAACCCTCGTGCCAGGAAGAAACTGAGGAGGTTCTCTTCTCCTTGTGTCAGCCTTCCGTTTCATGCAGTGGACTTCGATCAGGATGGAGGACTGAGTCTGCTGCCAGATCTGTAGGAAGTCTCTAAAGGTAGAGTCAGCCACTGGAACCTCGGAAGCATCGGGCACCGGGAGAGGAATACGTGGGTGCTGGCCGTAAACAAAGAAGAACGGCGTATTCCTTGTGGACTCGCTGGTGTGATTATTGTAATAGAATTCTGCCCATGGGAGCAACTGCACCCAGTCATTATGCTGCTTGGAGATGAAGTGACGTAGGTAGTTCTCCAAGATCTGATTGATACTCTCGACCTGACCATTGGACTGAGGATGGTAGGCTGAGGAAAAGTCCAACTTCACACCGAGGAGTCCGCAGAGGGCTCTCCAGAACTTCGAGGTAAACTGAACCCCCCGATCAGACACAATATGCTGTGGCAAGCCGTGCAGGCAGAAGATGTGCTGGATGAACAGCTTGGCCAGCTGAGGAGCAGAAGGAAGACCATTCAGAGGAACGGAGTGGGCCATCTTCGAAAATCAGTCCACCACCACCCAGACAGCACTGCATCCAGCAGAGAGAGGCAGATCCGTAATAAAGTCCACAGCTATATGCTGCCAGGGAGCATTGGGCACAAGCAATGGCTGGAGCAGACCAGCAGGTCTGGAGTGAGCGGCCTTGTTGGCTGCACATACAGAACAGGAAGAAACGAAGTCCATAATGTCCTTGGTCAGCGTGGGCCAACAGAAATGACGAGCAATCAGATCCCGGGTCTTACGGACCCTCTTGTGACCTGCCAGTCTAGAGGAGTGTCCCCAGCGGAGGATTCTTCCACGATTAGCCAGGCGCACATAAGTCCTCCCTGGAGGAATGTCCCCAACTTGAAGGGAATTGACAGAGATAATGCAATACGGATCAATAATATTCTGTGGACTCTCCAAGGTGTCTTCCGTCTCGAAAGACCTGGACAAGGCATCAGCCCTCACATTCTTGTCGGCTGGGCGATAATGGAGCTCAAACTGGAACCTTGTAAAGAACAGTGACCACCTGGCCTGACGAGGGTTCAGCCGTTGGGCCATCTGGAGGTAGGTCAGATTCTTGTGGTCTGTAAAAATCAGGATTGGATGAGCTGTGTCCATCAAGTTCAACCAAGGGATGGGAAAGGGGAAGTGGGATGGGAAAGGGGAAGTAAAAAATTTCTACACATAGGAGCTAATATTTTTTTGTTCTAGGAAATTATCTAAGCCTTTTTTAAAGCCATCTACTGTCCCTGCTGTGACCAGCTCCTGCGGTAGGCTATTCCATAAATTCACCGTTCTCACAGTAAAGAAGGCTTGTCGCCTCTGCAGGTTGAACCTTTCTTTTTCCAGACGGAGGGAGTGCCCCCTTGTTTTTTTAGGGGGTTTTACATGGAACAGGATTTCACCATATTTTTTGTATGTGCCATTCATATATTTATATAAGTTAATCATGTCCCCCCTTAGTCGTCTTTTCTCAAGGCTAAATAGGTTTAGTTCTTTTAATCTTTCCTGATAACTTAGATTCTCCATGCCCCTTATTAGCTTCGTTGCTCTTCTTTGTATTTTTTCCAACTCCAGGGCATCCTTTCTATGAAACTGGACTGCATATTCTAGATGAGGCCTCACTAATGCTTTGTAAAGTGGTAATATTACATCCCTGTCCCGCGAGTCCATGCCTCTTTTGATACACGACAATATTTTGCTGGCCTTTGAAGCAGCTGATTGACACTGCATGCTGTTATTTAGTTTATGATTTACAACTATACCCAGATCCTTCTCATCAAGTGACTCCCCCAGTGTAGCTCCCCCTAGGACATATGATGCATGCAGGTTGGTCGTACCCAGATGCATAACTTTACATTTATCTACATTAAACTTCATTTGCCAAGTGGACGCCCAAACACTTAGTTTGTTTAAATCTGCCTGCAATTCACAAACATCTTCCATAGTCTGAACTATATTGCATAGCTTGGTGTCATCTGCAAAAATAGAAATAGTGCTATTAATCCCATCTTCTATATCATTAATAAATAAGTTGAATAATAGTGGTCCCAGCACTGAACCCTGGGCTACACCACTTATAACTGGGGACCATTCAGAGTAGGAATCATTGACCACAACTCCATACTTCCAGGGCCAATTTGATGGACAGTAACTCCCGATCTCCAATCTAGTAGTTGCGTTCTGCGGAAGAGAGGAACTTAGAAAAATATCCACATACCATGGACTTGCCCTTGGGACCTCTCTGGAACAGGAGTACACCAGCACCAACAGAGGATGCGTCCACCTCCAACGAGAACCGCAGAGAGACATCCGGATGATGGAGGATAGAGGCTGACGTGAAGGCATTCTACAGCCTATTGAATGTGGAGTCTGCCTCGGGAGTCCACACCTTGGTGTTCATACCCTTCTTATTAAGGTTAGAGATGGGAGAAGTCAGTGAGGAGAAGTTCAGAATAAACTGCCTGAAAAATTAGCAAATCCCAAAAAGCTCTGTATGGCCCTCCAGCCTTGAGGGCGTGGCCATTCCAGTTACCTTCTCAGGATCCATCTCGAGACCTCGGTTCGTGACGATGAAGCCCAGGAAGGTAGAGCATCTTTGTCAAACACGCACTGCTCCAGCTTGGCGTACAGACGATTCTCCCTTAACCGTAGCGGAACTTGACAGATTTGTCTCTGGTGCGTTATAGGATCTGGAGAAAAAAAATCAAGATGTCATCAAGGTAGACTACTAGACAAACATAGAAGAGGTCACAGAAAATGTCATTAACAAACTCCTGGAAGACCGCGGGAGCATTACACAGGCCGAAGGGCATTACTAGATACTCATAGTGTCCATCACGGGTGTTAATGCAGTCTTCCATTCATCACCCTGGCGAATCTGGACTAGGTTGTAAGCCCCACGCAGGTCTAGTTTAGAAAAAATCTTAGCACCACGTATACGATCAGAGATCAGTGGCAACGGATATTTATTCTTCACCGTGATCTGCTTGAGGCCTTGGTAGTGGATGCAAGGACGAAGAGAGCCATCTTTCTTTTTGACGAAGAAGAACCCGGCTCCTGCCGGGGAGGAAGACTCTTGTATGAAGCCCCTCTCCAAGTTCTCTTTCACATAGGCGGACATGGACATAGTCTCTGGCAAGGAGAGAGGATATACCCTACCATGGGGAAGGGATGCACCAGGAATCAGCTCGATAGGGCAGTCATATGCCCGATGTGGAGGCAATGTCTCCGCCTCCCTCTTGCTGAAGACGTCCGAAAATCCAGCATAATGACTCGGAAATCCTGCCAATGACCGAGGCAGCGAAGGCTGAGCCGACCGAATCTGCACCAGGCAACGACCTTGACTCTCAGGGCCCCACTGGAGAACCTCTCCAGAATTCCAGTCCAGAACTAGGGCATGCAATCGGAGCGAAGGCAGGCCCAGCAACACAGGGTTAACAGCTTTGGATAGCACATAGAAAGGCAGAAGTTCAGAATGAAGGGCTCCCACTTGGAGCCTCAGCGGCTTGGTCACAGCTATAACTGGGTCTGGCAGAGGTAGTCCATTTACTGAAGCAACTGTCAACGGGTTCTCCAGAGGGGTGGTGGGTAATTGCAGAAGGTCCACCAGGTCTCTACGGATGAAATTAGCAGCGGATCCAGAGTCTAGATACGCAGAGACCTGATGCATTTTCTCGCCGGACACTATGGTCACAGGTATGGACAATCTAGACGGAAGTCCATTTTTAGCCAAGGTTGTCACTCCTAGCAACCCTAGGTTTTGGGATCTTTGGGGACACAGGCGCACAAGATGGCCACCGAGGTACAGGTACAGGAACAGGAAACACACTAGGAGGCCATCAGATAGACAAACTAGGAAACATCAACAATGCTCAGGCATAGAAGCAGGGGGCTGGACCCCTTTTATAGTCCAGGGTACTCACGGGTCAAAGTTCATCAAAAGGTCCAGTGCGCACGCTGCCCCTTTAAGAGCGGGCACGAGCGCGCGCACCCTACGGGATCCGGCTGAGGTGAGTGGACGTGAACGCTGGTGTCTCCTGAGGAGGAGGCTAGGGCCAGCGCCTGCCGACTCGTGACTGCGGCTGTCAGGAGGGGATTGGAGCTGACAGCCCGCAGCCACGGACATTACAGAAGGAAGCATTAAGTGCTCTAAAATTTCCTGGTAGACGGCTGCGTTGACTCTGAATTTGATATAATACAGTGGACCAACACTGTTGCTCAGTGGTCCAAAGTCCTGTTTTCAGATGAAATGCTAAATTTACTTTCATTGGGAAATCAAGGTCCTAGAGTCTGGAGGAAAAGTGGAGAGGCACTCAATTCAAGTTGCTTGCAGTCCAGTGTGAAGTTTCCACAGTCAGTGATGGTTTGGGGAGCCATGTTATCTGCTGGTGGTGGTCCACTGTTATATCAAGTCCAGAGTCAACGCAGCCGTCTACCAGGAAATTTTAGAGCACTTCATGCTTCCTTCTGCTGACAAGCTTTATGGAGATGCCGATTTCATTTTCCAGAAGGACTTGGCACCTGCCCACACTGCCAAAATTACCAATACCTGGTTTAATAACCTCAGTATCACTGTGCTTGATTGGCCAGCAAACTCGCCTGACCTAAACCCCATAGAGAATCTATGAGGTATTGTCAAGAGGAAGTTGAGAGATACCAAACCCAACAATGCAGACGAGCTGAAGGCCGATATCAAAGCAACCTGGGCTTCCATAACACCTCAGCAGTACCACAGGCTGATCACCTCCATGCCACGCCGCATTGATGCAGTAATCCATGCAAAAGGAGTCCCGACCAAATATTGAGTGCATATACTGTACATACTTTTCACTAGGCCTACATTTCAGTATTAAAAATAATTTTGGAAATTGGGCTTATATAATATTCACATTTTCTGAGAGACAAAATTTTGGGTTTTCATTAACTGTTAGCCATAATCATCAACATTAAAAGAAAAAAATACTGGAAATAGATCACTCTGTGTGTAATGAATCTATATAATACATGAATTTCATTTTTTTTATTGAATTACTGAAATAAATTAACTTTTTGATGATATTCTAATTCATTGAGAAGGACTAGTATAGTATGGCTGCTAGAGAAGTGGTGCTTTCCTTGTAGACATGCGCAATAGAGCCTTGCTGTGGATAGACGCTGCCCTTATTTGCAATAGCCGCATAAGATTCTATAGTTCTAATGCGCAATTTTTAGACATGCACAATACATGATTTATGAACGAATAGGATTGCTCCTGTTTCGACATGCGCAATAGAGTCGTCTAAACTCCGGAATATGGCGCTTATTTCAAAATATGATAGGTGATACATGGACCCGTAATGGGGAAGTCATAGATACTAACAGATGTAAGTTATATAGACTGATTAAACAATTATATATTTTTGTAAACGGTATTATGAGCATCATGTAATATATATTGCACTGTCACTTTATTGCACTGGTCACTTTTTGGTCTATGTAATGTTTATATTGTAATATGTTATATTTTGACAAACTTTTACACGCTTAGTTAATTGGGTATAATTGATTGACTGCATTGTATTCCATTTAAACCTTGCTAACACACTGTCATATTGCTTGAGAAAGGCCCATGATGGGGGATGAAATGGGTGAATAAAAGACACATTCTTCACTTTATTTAAATTTTGGAGTGCTGCCTATTCCATTAACACACAGTAAATATATATATATATATATATATATATATATATATATATATATGTATATATATGGTGGAAGACAAGGGCACGACTTGATGACTGTATAGGTTGGTGCTATGCAAACCTGACCTTAACCAAATGGTCCTATAGATATGTAAAGAAATGATCGCAGCACTCCAATAGGTTGATGTCAAATAAAAACGTGGTTGTCCCATGTTTCAAAGGATAAGCTACATTTCAGTCCTCTCACAGTACCTTTTTCAAGCTATTTCCTTATTTTTGAAAGAAAAGCACAGTTTTTTTTCAATGAAGATAACATTAAATTAATCAGAAATACACTCTATACATTGTTAATGTGCTAAATGACTATTCTAGCTGCAAATGTCTGGTTTTTAATGCAATATCTACATAGGTGTATAGAGCCCCATTTCCAACCATCACTCCAGTGTTCTAATGGTACATTGTGTTTGCTAACTGTGTTAGAAGGCTAATGGATGATAAGAAAACACTTGAAAACCCTTGTGCAATTATGTTAGCACCGCTGTAAACAGTTTTGCTGTTTAGAGGAGCTATAGAACTGACCTTCCTTTGAGCTAATTGAGAATCTGGAGCATTACATTTGTGGGTTCGATTAAACTCTCAAAATGGCTAGAAAAAGAGAGCTTTGATGTGAAACTCGACAGTCTATTCTTGTTCTTAGAAATAAAGGCTATTCCATGCGAGAAATTGCCAAGAAACTGAAGATGTCCTACAACGGTGTGTACTACTCCCTTCAGAGGACAGCACACACAGGCTCTAACCAGAGTAGAAAGAGAAGTGGGAGGCCCCGCTGCACAACTGAGCAACAAGACAAGTACATTAGAGTCTCTAGTTTGAGAAATAGATGCCTCACAGGTCCTCAACTGGCAGCTTCATTAAATAGTACCCACAAAACAAACAAACAGTGAAGAGGTGACTCCGGGATGCTGGCCTTCAGGGCAGAGTGGCAAAGAAAAAGCCATATCTGAGACTGGCTAATAAAAGGAAAAGATTAATATGGGCAAAAGCACACAGACATTGGACAGAGGAAGATTGGAAAAAAGTGTTATGGACAGACGAATCGAAGTTTGAGGTGTTTGGATCACACAGAAGAACATTTGTGAGACGCAGAACAACTGAAAAGATGCTAGAAGAGTGCCTGACGCCATCTGTCAAGCATGCTGGAGGTAATGTGATGGTCTGGGGTTGCTTTGGTGCTGGTAAAGTGGGAGATTTGTACAAGGTAAAAGGGATTTTGAATAAGGAAGGCTATCACTCCATTTTGCAACGCCATGCCATACCCTGTGGACAGCGCTTGATTGGAGCCAATTTCATCCTACAACAGGACAATGACCCAAAGCACACCTCCAAATGATGCAAGAACTATTTAGGGAAGAAGCAGGCAGCTGGTATTCTATCTGTAATGGAGTGGCCAGCGCAGTCACCAGATCTCAACCCCATAGAGCTGTTGTGGGAGCAGCTTGACCGTATGGTACTCAAGAAGTGCCCATCAAGCCAAACCAACTTGTGGGAGGGCCTTCTGGAAGCATGGGGTGAAATTTCTCCTGATTACCTCAGCAAATTAAGAGTTAGAATGCCAAAGGTCTGCAATGCTGTAATTGCTGCAAATGGAGCATTCTTTGACGAAAGCAAAGTTTGAAGGAGAAAATGATTATTTCAAATAAAAATCATTATTTCTAACCTTGTCAATGTCTTGACTATATTTTCTAGTCATTTTGCAACTCATTTGATAAATATAAGTGTGAGTTTTTATAGAAAACACAAAATTGTCTGGGTGACCCCAAACTTTTGCACGGTAGTCTATATATATATACACACATATACATAAATAGGGACACTTCCCTTTACAATCCACCTGTTGTCAGGGACCCAACAATGCAATTTGGTGAAGTGTTTGTGGGGTTCTATTTACCCCCCTCAACCTCCCCGGTTACTGGTAATGGTCTGAGATGAAAGGAAGTACACTGTTGGACCTAGATAATCGACATCAGCTATCTCCTCAAGGACACCTTCCCGCCAGTCCTCAGACTCTGGAGTCTAGTGTCCAAAGAAACGAAACCTCACAGTTCACAGAATGAAGATGAAATTAAATCTCCTAGTCCATAGAACAAAGCCACAAATTCCATAGATTGATGTTGAAATAAAACTCAGAGTCCATAGAACGAAGCCTCAAAGCTCATCAAACAAAGTTGAAATGAAACCTTCATAGTCCATGGAACAAAGAAACCTTCACAGTCC
This sequence comes from Rhinoderma darwinii, assembly GCF_050947455.1. Taxonomy (NCBI): domain Eukaryota; kingdom Metazoa; phylum Chordata; class Amphibia; order Anura; family Rhinodermatidae; genus Rhinoderma; species Rhinoderma darwinii. The sequence continues at coordinate 240,806,854 of NC_134687.1, read as the reverse complement.
ATAGAACGAAGCCTCAAAGCTCATCAAACGAACAAAGCTCATACGAAAACCTCAAAGTCCATGAACCGCAGATTTCTTGTTCTCTCTTGCTTGGAATTTCTTCCTCTTGAGAAGCGTGAGCAGGTCTTTCCAGTGGCCGATCCAATTTTAGCATGCCGACCCGTGTAAGGCTACTTGTGCCCTCACAAGGTCAGCCTTGGAATCGCTTAGCCTGTCTTTCAACAACCTTTTGTACGTGATCCATTACTTTTCCAACTTTTCCCAGCATCTTGATTGAAGACAAAACAATATTTGTGAGCCAATATCCAGGTCTCTATCATGGCAGGTTAACATCCCCGAGGAGGAGATGATATCTCAGTACCCAGGAATTTACTGTGGGGCGGAGCATCGCCTTCCATTTCCCCTCTGACATTCAATCCATCATCGTATTGATCATACCAGTTCTCAGGTTGAGGTGGCAAATACCTACAAGGGTGTGTCGGTCCCTACCTGTCCCTAAGGGTTCCTACACACTACCCAATCATACAAACAAAGTAAAAAATAACCAAACATACAAAAATATTCCCCCACAAACCATAGGTATATGTACATATAGAGATTCATGCTCAAACAGCATCTCTCACTACTCCTCCATAAACACATGAGAGGTACACATGTAGATGGGGTGACTACAAGCTGTAAATATATGTACACACTCACTCACTGTGGGACGGGCACGTCCTCACGGAGTATGCCTATGTTTCGGACACATATCAAAACCTAGAATGTCTATATGTACCCCTTGAAAATTTTTGTGCGACCCATTGATTCAGATTTACACTTTACAAATATATATACACACACAATAATAAACAATTCCGGGTCGCAGGACTGTATCATTATGTCATTAGACCTCGTCTACAAATGTATTTGTGGTTTTCTGCTTGACCTCATTGTATTTGGTCAACCAGTCCTTTCATTCGTCGGTACACGCAGAACAGTCCAACGTACATAATCGCCACAAGAGTGATAAGGATTATCACTGGGTGGACGAGGAAGCTGAAGAAGGAAGTGGCCTTGGGACTATATCCGAACAAGCTCTCCCACCAAGACACTTCAGAGTCCGCCTCAGGGTTGGTCACAATTCCTGTGATCTTTTTAGTGTCATGTTCCAACTGAATAGTGGCTTGATGTTGGGAGTCTTTCAGTTTCTCCACGACATCCTCTTCCTCATTGAAGTGTAGCAGGAGATTTCTTAGTTCGATGCCAAACCCAAGAGGAATCTTCTGGAGTCTCACATGGGAGTCTGGACGGATGTCGAGCCTTTTTTCAGGGGTCACAGGAGTTCTTTCCTTCTGATCCGCCACATCAATGCCTAATACGGGATTAAGGGTACTGTAATGGCAGGGGGTAGGGAGACGGACAAGTGAGCCCTAATCTACCCGCCACTCTGTCCCTGCCTACTTGCAACGACCCACCCTAGGCGACGGGGTACAACTGGGCGGCGGTCCCTGCGCTCAGTAAGTGCACGACAAACACGACAAACATACAAGGAACACAAGCAAGGAAAAGGGGCCGTTGCCCACGGCAACACCGTGAGCAACCAGAGTGGTGAACGAGCCGAGTCAAGCCAGGAGTGTGCGAGGTACAAAACGAAAAGCAGAAGAGTAGTCGGTAAGCCAGGGTCTGTATGGAGCAGGATCAAAAATAGCAGGAGCTGTAGCTGGGCCAGGAAACCACAAGGAAAGAAACACAAGCAATAACAAGCACCGAGGGACAGGAAGTGCAGGCTTAAATAGACCGAGGGCGGGAGCTAGCTGAGTCTGGCCAGGTTACGATAGGCTCTCCCACTCCTAAGCCTGCCAGCCTGAATGGTGGAAGCAGGAGTCAGTCTCAGGGATGTATTCTCAGGTGCTGACTGATTAGTTCTGGGAGTTAACCCTGTAGCTGTGCCTGGCAGATCCTTTACAGGTACAGTATGCTCCTGGGAGGAGTATGCCTCTTTCGGCGCAGTTAGTCGCGTGGATAGTATATGAAACGTTCTGTATTTAATACCAGCACCAATATCGTTGACCTATGTATTTTAAGTTTGAAGAGGGTATTGGGTTGGCCTTCATTTCACAGGACCCCTCAGTATCCCAACACTGGTGTAGGTCAGGATATCTGACGGGAGCTGTGGATGAAGCACTGTTTTTGTGGTTCTTTCCAATTCTCATGTTTGTGGAACTATATCCCTGTTTTACCAAACCCATTATCTTAAAATCAAGATATGGGTGTAATGCCAGGGTTACCTCCCCCTGTTCACATATTATGCATTATAAATACAGGCAACACCCATATTGTATAAATACATATTACTGATAACCAGGGATATACCACAATAGAATCTGTGAACGAACCACAAAATGAAAACACAAATGAAAACAAACGGACAACTGGGGACAAACACAACAGACCATAAACATACATTACAGACATAACACCTGACTGAACATGCAATTTATAACCAACTTCCTAAACTCCTCCCAAGTTGTGGTTGGTCGTTTGGACCCTGGAGTACGTGGCGGAGTGCATAAGGCTTTAAGGAGACTCTTATGCAGCCATTTTGTCTAAACCCAAGTTTTGTTGTGACGTGGCTATTTTCTATTGCCATTTCGTTAGGCTTTCCATGGTTGCTTATGCCATGGCAGTTCCTCGCAATATGTCCCATCTGACCACATTTAAAACATTTAACAGGACCACATTGCTTTGTACTCAAAGGGTATGTTCACACGGCAGCGTCAAAAACATCCGTATTTTACGGAGCGTATTTGAGAGAATCAGCCTGGGAATTTCAGTCGTTTTTGAGGCGTAATTACGGGCGTTTTTTTTTCAAGACGTCATTTGGCGCGTCCCGTTAATAGAGGGTTTACGCGCGTATTTGGAAGCGTTTTTTAGGCGTCTTCCATGCGTAGCCCAAATCTAACCCACTAGGGGCTGTGCTTGTATTCCAGGCCTATAAAAATGCGCACCCCACATCCCCAACTTCCCTTTTTCACCTAATTAGTGGTTGTTTGGTGTTTTTCAACATGAATGCAAGCATCTTAGAAGGGCCATCCTCGCAGGACCAGCAGGGAGACCAAGATGGAGAAAGGCGCATAAGAGTAAGAGTAAGAGTGCGGCGCCGCCATATGGGGCTGTTGATGCATATTTTACTTAATGTCATGCGCCGAAGAAGGATTCGCCAGGTGGGTTTGGCCAAGAATGGATTGTGTTCCAAATGAGTTGTCAATGGAGGCTGTTGCACATTATAATGGACCATATGGTCACACTTTATGTTTCCCAGGAACATGAAAGTCGGCAAAGATATTGGGTACACCCCATAAATGTGCTGCGCACTGAAAGGGGACACATTGGGCAGCTTTATGAGGAGCTAAGATGGTGAGTTTGTTTTGCGTTGTTTTAAATGCCAGTACATAGATGATATCTTTACCCAAACCTCCCTTGCTAATGCTCGTTTGAGGTACAATTGTGTGGCCAGGTGTGTTGCATGAGCCTCCAACTGCTGCAGCAGACAGCGTTTCTCATCAGAACCTCACATGTGTACCCAGTTCGGCCTAATTTGTTCACTGCCAGCAGTGGCTCTTAGCCTATATCCTGGGGCTGTACTTTACCACTCATTTAGCATTCATACCTGCTTAGACGGATATGTCCTTTTCATTGGATTCCAGCTGGTGCCTACATGTGGGTCATTTTATCAACAATCATGCTTTTATGTTGCACATGCTATGTTATTGTATTTGACTTTTTAACTCTCTTTGTAACGCAACCTTAGTTCTCTATGTTGTTCCCTTTTGCGTCTCAGGATGTCTTTTCTATTGTGTCTGTCTCTCCAGGTTTCCGGAAAAATTCTATTCCTTTGTGCGCATGTCGATCCCGGCTTTTGACAGGCTGGAGGAGATTCTAGTGCCCCACCTTAGGAGGCAGGATACCAGAATCCGGACGGCCATTCCTCCTGTTGAGAGGCTGCTGATCACGTTGCGGTGTGTTTGTATATGTTTGAAGGCTGTATTGAGGTTAGGACTGTCCTGCCAACTAATGCATGGTTTAGTAATAGGTTTGCTAGAGTAATGTAATGTTGTTGTTCCTTGTAAGGAGTTGTTTCTAATTGTATCTTTTTTTCTTTTTTTTCAGATTTCTTGCAACAGGGGAGAGTTATTCATCCCTGCACCTGCAATTCCGTGCTGGCAAATCCACCATTAGTGGAATTGTCAGGTGCACATGCCGGGTGATCTGGCAGTATTTGCAGCCCATTGCAATGCCCAGTCCGACTCGTGAGATTTGGTCGCAGGTAGCAGCAGGCTTTCAATCTGTGGCCAATTTCCCCAATTGCATAGGCGCCGTCGACGGTAAGCACATACGTGTGCAGCAGCCACCGCGGTCAGGATCACATTACTTCAACTACAAGAAGTATATTTCTGTGGTCCTGATGGCGGTGCTGATTACGTTGCTATTGACGTCGGCGCATATGGAAGCACTGGGGACTCCCGGGCGCTACTGACATCAAATTTAGGGAGACACATACTGGCACATCAGGTAACTCTACCTCCTCCCCAACCTCTTCCGGGTACCACGCATCCAGTCCCCTTCGTTCTGGTATCGGATGAGGCTTTTCCACTGATGCAGAACCTGCTGCGCCCATACCCACGGAGGAGACTAGATGTCCGGAAGAGAGTCTTCAATGAGAGGCTGAGCCGGGCACGACGCTTCGTGGAGTGCACCTTTGGGATCATGGTTAGTAAGTGGAGGGTCTTTACCTGTGTACTTCAGTTGGGTGCGTCCACAGTTGATGGGGTCATTAAAGCTGCCTGTGTTCTTCACAACTATGTTCGGGATCAGGAGCGTGGTGACGTGGAGGTGGAGACACAGACAGCTTTCCGTGACCCCCACATCAACTGGAATGTAGGGAGACCATCCAACCGTGGAGTACAGGTGAGAGATGCCTTCACTGACTACTTCATGAGTCCCGAAGGTGCAGTGTCCTGGCAGGATTCCAGCTGCAGTGATCAGCAGCCCATCCTGGAGTAGGTGAAAGACAAGTTTTAGGTTTTGGGGAAGAACATTGTGTATACGGATCATACATCCCCCCCTTAGTAGACACTATGTGTTGGAACAATGTGGCATGGCGGAAGGCACGTACAAACGGCTGTAATCTGACAACTGTTGGTAGTGACAATCTGCAGTAATGGTGGAAATATCGGAGCACATACAAATATGTGTGTTGTCAACTCGTCAGAGAATGTTAGTTGTCTTGCTTTGTCCATGTGTCCGCTTGTGTTTATGCTAATGCTGTTGGTTGTGATAGAAAAATGTTCCAGGCAATAAAACGAATTAAAAACTTTACTTTCCGCCTAACTTTGCAATTCAGCAATGACAGCATTGCATAAAATGCTAGATCAAGCAACACTAAATAATAAAAGAAGGTTACAAACCGTCAAAACATGAAGACATGACATGAGTGGTAACACAAAACAACAGAAGGGGCTACATTTCGGTGAAACGGGGAGGAGAGTCATAATTTGAAGGGGCCGGATAATTGGGTGGGAAATGTTGGGGATAATTCTGGCTAAAGCCAGTCGTTGTGTATTGTGAGGGTGGGTAAGGGTACCTAGTTTCGATGAACTGGGATGCAGCTGAGGGAATGGCTGAGGAGGGCGGGGGGTGGGGTGTCTCCGTCTGGGTGTAGACATTGACAGGTCATGGGCTCTGGGGCATTGTGGAGGATGGCTCCCTAACGCCAGTGGCCCTATGGAGGTTGAAGACAAGCTCCTCCAGGGGTGGGAGTGGGGCTGCGATCTCAAAGGCTGCCCCCGCGGCTAGAGTGTAAGCCATGTAAGTGTGGGAAACATGTCGTTGCATCTGGCGGCAGCGAGATGCAACGGTGTAGCCAAAAAAATCAAACTCGTCATCGCCGTCGACCCTCCGGATAAAGGACATGGCGTTCGACTCAACTTCGAGTTGGCGCTCCATTGTCCGGAGGGTCCTCCGAGATCGGTGTCGTGTGGGAGGAGAGTGGGTGGGGTGTGGCAGACGGGTTGGGCTGGCAAGTGGCATCTGGGTAGCAGCAGGTGGCGCAGTACTTTGTTCGCCCACATCGGAGGAAGGTGAGAAGGCACAAGGTTCCGCCTCTGATGACGATTCCTGCTCCGCTTCCACAGGTGCCTGCCGAGAAGTCTAAGGAGTTGGGTCCCTCTCCCTCAGCTGCTGTTCCTGTACTGCAGCGGGACCCTCTTGCATCGGTGTCTGAACATTGCCCGAGGATCTGAGAATGTTCAAGGAGAATATGATGTATTTTGGCAGCACACATCACTCTCATCCTTTATTGCAAAATAGGAGAACAATACCTAGGCCTCGACCCCTATGCCTACCAATGAGCTGCAATACACCATTAACAACATGTAGTGCTTTACAAATGGATGGGAAACCACTTACTGGCGGAGTGCCCTGTTGGGCAGGAGGAACAGCAGCTGCTGGTGGAACGGGCATTGTGACCCTTGTGACGGAGATGACCCACTCCTCTCTGCCTCTTCAGGTCCCTCATGAACCTGTCGCGGACACTTTTCCAGCGTGTCTGGAGGTCTTTCTCTGCAAAAAATAGGCAACATGAACAGTGGGCCAAAACATCAGACTATTCCTTTCAAGGAAATGTAACCTCGGTTTGGAGTTTATAAAGAAAGTTAACTGTTGCTTCAAACCAACCCAGCTAAGATATGTGTATTTTGCAGGTTAAAAAGTACTTGCTCCTCTGAGGCAGTTACGCCTGTCATGAGAAAAACATTGCTGTGCCTATACACACCATTTCCCTGTATAAACACTAAACATCATCATTCAAATGACCTACATGGACAGATGACAAACACTCACCAATGTCGCCCTGCTCCTTATTGGGCCGCCTCACACAGTCGGGGTACAGCGCCACGCATATCTCCTCCCAGGAGTCCTGTCTCTGGGCACGATTGGAATAACCTGCTACCTGCTTATTCCAGAGATTTGGCCGAGCCTCCACCTTTACAACAGACCAAGGATAAAGAAAACATAACATAAATGACAAATCCAAGTGTAAGGAACCTGCATTAAATTCTCCAGATGGCTTAGTTTATGCAGTGCGACAAAACACAAACACACACATGGTAATCTTTTCATGGCAACACACATTCCCATTAAAAATGTAACTGATAGTCTAAGTACTGTGGTTACTTCATGAGGTAAAGGGCGTAATGCTGCCCGCGGGGGATGTACATGCAAGGAAATGCAAGCCAGGAGGGATTGTGTGGTGTGGACACATTGCTGTGCTCCAAACACACATCAACCATCCGCAATAGAAAAAAGAAAATGCACACATAAAGAGCACATGTGCGGCAGACCTTCAACACACCATAAATGACATACAAATATGCCGCGCACATTGTGCCAAAAATTTGCCTACACAGAGCAAAGGACAATTAAGCAATGTGGGCAGCTTTAACATTGAGGACTTTCAAACAGAGAGTTGACAGTTTAGTTAAGAACAGCTACACATGCGTCGTGAGGTCTGTGCGCAATTGCATGTGCAGTTGTTGCTACACAAATGGCATGTTCCAGAAGCCAAGTTCAACATTACATACATTGCATTGGGTATGGGTAGATTGGGGACATGTATATAAAGACACACAGACTCAATAAACACATCACAGAAAAGTAAAAACAGGGCCTAGACACATGGTTGCACCTGCATAGTCTCTTCTGTGTACAATCCTGAATCCCCCCCACCCCCTCAAAAACAAATACAAACAACATTACGGCTTTCATTTGCTACTTACTTCAGATATGAGGGCATCCACGTCTATTTGCATCCTCCTGTAGTTTGGGGGTGCCATTGTGAAGCAGACAAATATGGTTTCTTGCTAAACTTCCTTCAAAATGCCTAAAATGGCCTTTTAAAATGGCTGCATTGGCAACACCCCTTGGGGGAGAGCTTCAGAAGTTTGGAGCGTAATTTGGAGCGTATTTTCGGGCGTATTTTCATCTGTAACGCGTCAAAATACGCGCACAATGGGTGTCCAAACGCCTGAAACACTTTTCTGCAGAATACCTTTGACTTCAATGGGATTACGGCGCGTCGATTACGCCCCAAGAAGTGACAGGTCACTTCTTTGACGTGGGCGTCTATTTACGTGCCGTCTTTTGACAGCGACACGTAAATTTACGCCTCGTGTGAACAGACAAACGTCAGCCCATTGCTTTCCATGGGCAGATGTTTGTCATCGCTTACAAGCCGTATTTTCGGCCGTAATTCCACGCGTAAAACGCCTGAATTACGTCCGTAAATAGGGAGTATGAACATACTCAAAGACTCGCAGTACTTCGCAATATGGCCTAAGCCGGCACATGTAAAACATTTAATAGTACATGCTCTGCTGGACTTAAGGCAGTCAACAGTGCATGATCTCTTAAAGTTCTGAATGGCTAGGGATGCACTTCTGATTATCGTACGCTTACATTTGCGTAACACTTTAGTAACCGTGTTACCTTCAGGTTTCTCGATGTGATCACGATTTGGGATATCTGATCCATCACTCTTTCTACTACTCCCTTTTTCCCCTTTAGAGGGCAAACTTACAGCAGGATCAGGACTTGAAAAAGACAAGGCCGGTAACATTTTTGAGAAATCTTTTATGATGTTTTGCATACTGGAAACCAATTGTGACCTAGTAGCAAGTTCATCATTTAGCTTGGCAATGATCGCATCCGTAGTTGCCACCTTATCCTTAAACGCATTGATAACAGCATAAGACCCAGTCAGCTGTGCATCAATATCCTCACCATGATTTTTCAAATCTATCACCTGCGATTCCAACATGCAAATTTGCTTATCTCTACATTGAGCATGTGAAGTCGTTTGGAGGTTTTATTAAAAATACTCCTCTTGCTGATGCACATCTTATCATGTGCATAAGCCTATTCCATCAGATTGGACCACAGCATTCCTGCTGACTTGTATGTAGTGTGGGGTACTGGATTAAATGTAGTGTTTTTAGCGAGGTGTTTCAGTGTGGAGAAATCCATACTCACTGTTCCAGAAGTCATCTCCGTCTACGTTGTCCTCCTTGTCCCCTGCTATTTTGAAAAAGGTCCTTTTCTTCCGAAATGCCTTTTTCCAATCTTCTGGACTTCACCGGAAGAACACCGGCATTGATACTTCTGAAAACTCATTTCTATAAGTTGCTCGCTCGCCCGACAATTCGTCGCCGTAGATAATAAAAGACGTTAATACCTCAGAAAATAAAACAAAAAACAATAGGTTCGCTGATCAATTGTATCCTGTATCAAGCCTTAAATAAAATTGTGTTACTTGTCTGAACTTCAAAAAGGTCTAGGCGCACATTATAACCCAGCACTACACCGTGTACGTACGTTACCTGTCCACACCTCTCTGCCTATCTGCAGTTCACGTTTTAACACAATTTTTTTTTTCAAAAATACATTGAAAACAGTTTGGGCTGGCTCGCCAATGTTAAAAGAAGTTACATACATATAAACATATATATGCACATATAGCCTCCTGGGTGGCTCGCCAAAGTTAAAGGGCTGGTAGGGTAACAGCGGGATTTACTGGGTTAGTGTCACCCAATAATACTACGGCCTTTATAATAAGGGTCACAAGGGTTATGCCTAGTTCCCCTACCTTTTCCTTATACTAACGTCGATCTAATTGCTTTTGCTGCTACTCAAGGAAATAAGACCGTATAGTAAATAAAGATATTTAGTAACATACAGTAATCACTCATATATAAAATACAGTAACAGTACAGTATAAACACGGTATCACAATCCTAATTATACCGCCACCCACTTACCTAAACATACATAGAAGTTATGTTACAACACAATACACATAAGTTACTTGTAATTCTCACACGCTCACTATCTCTGTCCCACTCCCTCCTAATATAACTGTCTGTAATGACGGGGTAGGGAGACAGACAGGTGAGCCCTAATCTACCTGCCACTCAGTCCCTGCCTACTTGCACGGCCTGTCCTAGGCGACGGCGTACAACTGGGCGATGATCCCTACGCTCAATATGTGCATGACAGACAAACAAACAAGGGTACACAGAAGCTAAGAGAAATGGGGCAGTTGCCCACGGCAACATCGTGAGCAACAAGAGTAGTGAACGAGCCGAGTCAAACCAGGAGTGTACGAGGTACCAAACGCAGAGGAGCGTAGTCAGTAAAGCCAGGGTCAATATGAAGCAGAGGTCAATAGTAATAGCTGGAACAGCAGAGCCAGGAAACAAGAGAGAATCACAGGCAAAGACAAGAAGCAAATGAAGGTATACATAGACCGAGGGCGGGAGCTAGAACCGTCTGGCCAGGCTGTGATAGGTTCTCCCACTCCTCAGTCTACCAGCCTGAGTGGTAGCAAATCGAGTCACTCTATCAGACCTAGGAGCAGATGCAACAACCTAAAAGCACAAAAGCAAGGGGACAGAACACCCCAATAAATAATATAGCACAAATAACAACCACGTATTGTAAAAGAATATAACTTTATTGGTAAACAATACACGGTATCACATAGAATGTAGTAAAAATACAAATGGTCACATGGAGAGCAGCAGCAGCAGGTATATCGTTAAATATACCAAGAGGTTAACAGACCTAACCCATCTCAACGTGTAACGTCCTGTATATAGTAAACCCCATACATAATATACGGTATAGAATAATGTATGTGCAAAAACGGAACTGCCAGACCAAATAACGCTATAAAGGCTGCATAGTGTGTGTAGAGCAATAAATTGAGGTATATAGTAAGACCTATGGAGGTAAATAAACACAATGTCAGCAATAGCAACAAGATCTAGTAGTAAAAATATCTTAGCATACCTAGAGACATGGTAGGGAGACAGAACGTGATGAGATGTGGCACAAGGACAGAACGCCTTTTGTCAAATAATGGTACAAATGATAAATGGGAGATTTTCAAATCTACTTTGGGTAATTATAGTGCAAAATGTATTCCTATAGGTAACAAGTATAAACGACTAAAATTAAACCCCACATGACTTACACCTTCTGTAAAAAGGTCAATACATGACAAATAAAGGGCATTTGAAAAATACAAATCTGAGGGTACAGCTGTAGCCTTTGTAAATTATAAAGAGCTTAATAAAATTTGTAAAAAGGTAATAAAATCTGCAAAAATACAAAATGAAAGGCAGATGGCCAAGGATAGTAAAACAAATCCCCAAAAAATCTTCAAGTATATAAATGTAAAAAAGCCAAGGTCTGAACATGTGGGACCCCTAGATAGTGGTAATGGGGAGTTGGTCACAGGGGATCAAGAGAAGGCAGAATTACTAAATGTGTTCTTCAGCTCTGTATATACAACAGAAGAGCAGCTGATGTAGCCGGTGCCAGTGCTGTTAATATATCAGTTGATATACTGAATTGGCTGAATGTAGATATAGTCCAAGCTAAATTAAACAAAATAAATGTACACAATGCCCCAGGACCAGATGGGTTACACGCTAGAGTTCTTAAGGAGCTTAGTTCAGTTATTTCTCTCCCCCTCTTCATAATATTTAGAGAATCGCTAGTGACTGGTATAGTGCCAAGGGACTGGCGCAGATCAAATGTGGTGCCTATTTTCAAAAAGGGCTCTAGGTCTTCCCCGGGTAATTATAGACCAGTAAGCTTAACATCCATTGTGGGGAAAATGTTTGAGGGGCTATTGAGGGACTATATACAGAATTATGTGACAATAAATAGTATAAGTGACAGCCACCACGGTTTTACTAAGGGCAGAAGCTGTCAAACCAACCTGATTTGTTTTTATGAAGAGGTGAGCAGTAGCCTAGACAGAGGGGCCGCTGTGGACATAGTGTTTTTGGACATTGCAAAGTCATTTGACACAGTCCCTCATAGACGTCTAATGGGTAAATTTAGGACTATAGGTTTAGAAAGTATCGTTTGTAATTGGATTGGGAATTGGCTCAAGGACTGTATCCAGAGAGTTGTGGTAAATGATTCCTACTCTGAATGGTCCCTCCCTGGTTATAAGTGGTGTACCACAGGGTTCAGTGCTGGGACCACTATTATTCAACTTATTTATTAATGATATAGAGGATGAGATTAATAGCACTATTTATATTTTTGCAGATGACACCAAGTTATGTAGTAATGTTCAGTCTATGGAAGATGTTCGTGAATTGCAAGCGGATTTAAACAAACTAAGTGTTTGGGCATCCACTTGGCAAATGATAAATGTAAAGTTATTCACCTGGGTACGAACAACCTGCATGCATCATATGTCCTAGGGGGAGCTAGACTGGGGGAGTCTCTTGTTGAGAAGGATCTGGGTGCACTTGTAAATCATAAACTAAATAACAGCATGCAATGTCAATCAGCTGCTTCAAGGGCTAGCAAGATATTGTCGTGTATTAAAAGGGGCATGGACTCGCGGGACAGGGATGTAATATTACCACTTTACAAAGCATTAGTGAGGCCTCATCTAGAATATGCAGTTCAGTTCTGGGCTCCAGTTCATAGAAAGGATGCCCTTGAGTTAGAAAAAATACAAAGAAGAGCAACGAAGCTAATAAGGGGTATGGGGAATCTAAGTTATGAGGAAAAATTAAAAGAACTAAACCTATTTAGCCTTGAAAAAAAACGACTAAGGGGGGACATGATTAACTTATATACATATATTAATGGCACATACAAAAAATATGGTAAAATCCTGTTCCATGTAAAACCCCCTTTAAAAAACAAGGGGGCACTCCCTCCATCTGGAGAAAAAAAAGTTCAACCTGCAGAGGCGACAAGCCTTCTTTACTGTGAGAACTGTGAATCTATGGAATAGTCTACCGCACGAGCTGGTCACAGCATAGACAGTAGATGGCTTAAAAAAAGGCTTAGATAATTTCCTAGAACAAAAAAATATAAGCTCTTATGTGTAGAAATTTTTTACTTCCCCTTTCCCATCCCTTGGTTCAACTTGATGGACATGTGTCTTTTTTCAACCGTACGAACTATGTAACTTATCAATTCTGATGCTAAGATATTAGCCAAAATCCTTGCTACTAGACTAAAAAAAATTACAGTGAAGGAAATAAGTATTTGATCCCTTGCTGATTTTGTAAGTTTGCCCACTGTCAAAGACATGAACAGTCTAGAATTTTTAGGCTAGGTTAATTTTACCAGTGAGGGATACATTATATATATAAAAAAAAAAAGAAAATCACATTGTCAAAATTATATATATTTATTTGAATTGTGCACAGAGAAATAAGTATTTGATACCCTACCAACCATTAAGAGTTCAGCCTCCTCCAGACCAGTTACACGCTCCAAATCAACTTGGTGCCTGCATTAAAGACAGCTGTCTTAAATGGTCACCTGTAGAAAAGACTCCTGTCCACAGACTCAATTAATCAGTCTGACTCTAACCTCTACAACATGGGCAAGACCAAAGAGCTTTCTAAGGATGTCAGGGACAAGATCATAGACCTGCACAAGGCTGGAATGGGCTACAAAACCATAAGTAAGACGCTGGGTGAGAAGGAGACAACTGTTGGTGCAATAGTAAGAAAATGGAAGACATACAAAATGACTGTCAATCGACATCGATCTGGGGCTCCATGCAAAATCTCACCTTGTGGGATATCCTTGATTCTGAGGAAGGTGAGAGCTCAGCCGAAAACTACACGGGGGAACTTGTTAATGATCTCAAGGCAGCTGGGACCACAGTCACCAAGAAAACCATTGGTAACACATTACGCCGTAATGGATTAAAATCCTGCAGTGCCCGCAAGGTCCCCCTGCTCAAGAAGGCACATGTACAGGTCCGTCTGAAGTTTGCAAATGAACATCTGGATGATTCTGAGAGTGATTGGGAGAAGGTGCTGTGGTCAGATGAGACTAAAATTGAGCTCTTTGGCATTAACTCTACTCGCCGTGTTTGGAGGAAGAGAAATGCTGCCTATGACCCAAAGTACACCGTCCCCACTGTCAAGCATGGAGGTGGAAACATTATGTTTTGGGGGTGTTTCTCTGCTTAGGGCACAGGACTACTTCACCGCATCAATGGGAGAATGGATGGAGCCATGTACCGTCAAATCCTGAGTGACAACCTCCTTCCCTCCACCAGGACATTAAAAATGGCTCGTGGCTGGGTCATTAGCACATTAAGGTCATGGAGTGGCCTAGCCAGTCTCCAGACCTTAATCCCATCGAAAACTTATGGAGGGAGCTGAAGATCCGAGTTGCCAAGCGACAGCCTCGAAATCTTAATGATTTACAGATGATCTGCAAAGAGGAGTGGGCCAAAATTCCATCTAACATGTGTGCAAACCTCATCATCAACTACAAAAAACGTCTGACTGCTGTGCTTGCCAACAAGGGTTTTGCCACAAAGTATTAAGTCTTGTTTGCCAAAGGGATCAAATACTTATTTCTCTGTGCACAATGCAAATAAATATATATCATTTTGACAATGTGATTTTCTTTTTTTTTTATATATATATATAATCTATCTCTCACTGGTAAAATTAACCTAGCCTTAAAATTCTAGACTGTTCATGTCTTTGACAGTGGGCAAACTTACAAAATCAGCAAGGGATCAAGTACTTATTTCCTTCACTGTATATTGTCCTTATTTCACCCTGATCAAACGGGCTTTATGCCAGGGAAGAGTACAGATATTAATATTCATAGATTGTTCTTGAATGTGGATGCGGCGGGGGGAGATGTGTCTCCTGGGTTCGTTCTTTCCCTAGATATAAGACCTTTGACTTGGTTGAGAGGAGGTATTTATGGCTTCTCCTTTCCAGGTTACTGTAATGACGGGGGTGGGGAGACAGACAAGTGAGCCCTAATCCACCCACCACTCAGTCCCTGCCTACTTGCAACGACCCGCCCTAGGCGACGGGGTACAACTGGGTGACGGTCCCTACGCTCAATAAGTGCACGACAGACAAACAGACAAGGGTACACAGAGCTAGGGGGAGAAAGGGCAGTTGCCCACGGCAACACCGTGAGCAACAAGAGAAGTGAACAAGCCGAGTCAAACCAGGAGAGTACGAGGTGCCAAACGCATAGCAGAAGAGTAGTAAACAAGCCGAGACAAACCAGGAGTGTACGAGGTACCAAACGCAGAGCAGGAGAGTAGTCAGCAAGCCGGGGTCAATAAGAAGCAAGGACAATGGTACAAGAAGCTGCAGCAGGGCCAGGAAACCAAACTAGAAGAATCACAAGCAAAGGAGGAACAGGAAAGGCAGGTATAAATAGACAGAGGGCGGGAGCTAGCTCCATCTGGCCAGGCTGTGATAGGTTCTCCCACTCCTAAGCCTGCCACCCTGAGTGGTGGAAGATGGAGTCAGTCTCACAGACATAGAAGCAGGTGCAGACTGATTATCTATGGGCGTTAACCCCGAAGCTGTGCCTGGCAGATCCTTTACAGTTACCTTTCGGTCCAAGGTTTCTGGCTCTTGATCGTCTCCTATATGAAGGACCTCGTGCTAGGGTGAGAACGAATCTGGATGTATCTGACTCCTTTTTATTGGGATGTGGTCGCCGCTGCTATTTGCCCTTGCCATAGAGCCCTTGGCGGTGGCCATCCGCCACTCCTCTGACATTTGTGGAATTACTAGAGGCCGCATAACAGAGAAAATCTCTCTGTATGCCACTTTGGTGCATTTGGCGGATGCTGGTCCTTCCTTGGTTTCCCTGTTTGAGCTGGTGGATACATTCGGCAGCTTTTCCAATTTTAACAGTGAATTGGGCCAAATCAGTTATGTTCCCACTTACTCCTGGTTATTGCTCCCGACAGAGCCTCCCTGTTCCATTGCAGATAGTCTCCCAGTTTACATATCTAGGGATCAAGATCTCCCTTAGTATAGCAAGAGATGGGGAACTGAATCTGGACCCTTTGGTGGTAGTCACCGAGAGACAGTTGAGCTCTTGAAGGAACCTTCCGCTATCACTGTATGGACGGATTAATTTATTTAAGATGATATACTTACCTAAATTTTTGTATCTATTTTGTGCCTGTCCTGTGGTGCTGTCCTGTGGTGCTGCAGAAGAAATTCTTTCAACAGCTTGATAGTATACTGCGTCATTTTACTGGCAGGTTGGTACTTCTCGGTTCAGCCTTAGTCTTTTGCAGGCCCCTAAACACCGGGGGGGAATGGCGGCACCAAATCTTAAATTCTACTATTTAGCTTCTCAACTAGTAATTGCGCGTTGGTGGATAGATATAGATCTGAGTAATGCAGCTACTGCACTATCTGGTGCACTTATGACTTCTTATGAGAGTCTGACTAACTAGTTATATAGATATAATTCTCTGCTTTGCGTAAACCTGCCACTTCGGACGGTGGCTGTTGCTTGGAAGACTGTGCATGCTCTGCTGGACGTTAATACGGTTCTTTCATACTCACCTCGGACTCCACTGTGGAATAATCCTTGGTTGCCTCATCTTGAATCGCTCCAGGGAGGGGGGATGTGGTCGGGGGCAGGGGTCACATTTTTGGGTCAGGTGTTCACGGTGGAGTCTGGTTTTGTATCCTTTTCAGAACTGAAGGATAGATTTAATACTTCTGAAAAAGTTTTTTTTCATTACCTGCAGTTACGGCATGCCTGGTGTGCCCAATATGGCTCTATGTCACCTCAGGTGGGGTTCTCTAGGTTAGAGGACCTTCTTGGGGCTCCGGATCGCTCAAAGATCCTCATCCAATTATACACCTTCATGACATTCCTGGTGCTAGGCCATTTCATAAGGCGTATCTGCAATGGCGGGGTGATGTCCCCAACTTGACAGAGGAGGACTGGCGGGAGGTAGAATCCTCCTTTTTTGATTGGGTGGTAAGTGCAACGTACTTCCTCATACAGTCTCGGTTCCTGCATAGGATTTCTTACACTCCAGTTAGGCTTAAGCGGATGGGGGCATTGGCTTCGGATAGTTGTTTTAGATGTCAATCGGATCTTGGTACCTTTCTGCATTGTGTGTGGATGTGTCCTAGAGTTGCCCCCTTTTGGTCGGAGGTGGTGGAGTTTCTTCATACCCATTATGAGTTGCCGCGACTTCTTACCCCCCAGATGTGCCTCTTGGGCATTATGGATGAAGTTATTCATAATCACTATGATAAGATATTCTTTAGTTTTGTTCTTTTTTGTGCCCGGAAGATTATAATTATGGCTTGGAAGAATACAGATAGTCCGAGTATACTGCACTGGCAACAACTGGTGAATAAATATATACCTATGTATAAAAAGTTGTACCTTAGCAGGAAATGTCCAGATAAATTTGGGAAAATGTGGTCCAGGTGGATAGAGACTATTAACACTATGGTTTAATGGTCGCTTGAGAGTGACTGAGCTGTGGGGGGGGGGGGGGGTTCGGAGCACAAGGATGATTGTGTGTGAGTGATTGTTTCGATTCAGTTAGGCTTTCGGAGGTTATACAGCTGTACAATTTGTTACTGTTGTAAAATGAATATGATCTGAATTGATTTTTCTATGTGATAATAAAGACTATTTTGTACTGTTTGTACATTTGTACGTGTTTTGTACACCAAAATGTTGAAAATAAAGCCTTTAAAAAAAACAAACTCCACGAAAACAGTGACTGAATAAAAAGCGTTTGAAAATCAGGAGCTATTTTCCCTTGAAAACAGCTCTGTATTTTCAGACGTTTTTGATTTTGTGTGTGCACATACCCTTAGGGCAGATTCACACGAACGTTGCGTTTTTGCGCGCGCAAACAACGCAGCGTTTTGCGAGCGCAAAAACCATTTGACAGCTGCGTGTGTCATGCGTGTCTGATGCGCGGCTGCGTGATTTTCGCGCAGCCGGCATCATAGAGCTCATGCTTGTCAACGCCCGTCACTGTCCAAGGTGCTGAAAGAGCTAAATCTTTCAGCACCCTCGACAGTGAATGCCGAACACAACAGCGAAAAACCTGTAAAAAAAAAAGATAAAGTTCCTACTTACCGAGAACTTCCCGGCCGTTGCCTTGGTGACGCGTCCTTGGTGACGCGTCCTTGGTGACGCGCCTCTCTTGACATCGGGCCCCACCTCCCTGGATGACGCAGCAGTCCAAGTGACCGCTGCAGCCTGTGATTGGCTGCAGCCTGTGCTTGGCCTGTGATTGGCTGGAGCTGTCACTTGAACTGAAGTGTCATCCCGGGAGGTCGGACTGCAGGAAGGAGACATGAGTAATCGGTAAGTTAGAACTTCGGTTTTTTTTACAGGTTAATGTATTTTGGGATCGCAAGTCACTGTCCATGGTGCTGAAACAGTTTAACTCTTTCAGCACCATGGACAGTGACTATCTCCTGACGTCGCGTACCGATAATTTTTTTGCCGGGATCGGCCAAAACGAGTTTGGCCGAACCCGGTGAAGTTCGGTACGCTTGTCCGGCTTCGCTCATCGCAAAGACACTCCGTTTGGATGTTCGGAAACAGAAAAGCACGTGGTGCTTTTCAGTTTTCATTCATCCTTTTCACTGCTGTTGCGCGAATCACGCTCGTCCCACGGAAGTGCTTCCGTGTGGTGCGCGTGATTTTCACGCACCCATTGACTTCAATGGGTGCGTGATGCGCGAAATACGCAGAGTTATTGAACCTGTCGCGCTTTTTGCGCAGCAGACAAACGCTGCGCAAAAAGCACGGACTGTCTGTACTGCCCCATAGACTTGTATTGGTCCATGCGTGCCGCGTGAAAACCACGCGGCCCGCACGGACCGAATACACGCTCGTGTGAATCCCCCCTTAGAGTAAGGGTGGATTGGCACTTACTAACCCCTTGGTCTATTTCTTAACGGGTCAACTGCAACAGATTCGAGGCTGGGAATGTACAGAGGCGGACCCTCAGAGGACTTTATTGCAGGTATTTATTTGTATTGGCAGTTTATATGAGGTCAACTGGTTTAATTTATCTGTACACCAATTTCCTACTCTGCGACTCACACATAAAATACGGCTATTTGAAGCCTTCCTTGGTTATCCGATTTATATCAGTTAGAGGGCATGGGAGATTGGCAGCGTGCTGGCCTTACCAGAGTAACTCAGATTGTAGGCAATTATGTGTTGTGTACCTTTGCGCACATTCAAGGGTCTCATGTTATATCCCCTTCGGATTTATATAAATATTTGCAATTACGACTTGCTTTGTAAGCAGATTATAACACAGGCAGTGGTTGTGTGATCTCCAACAACGATATTATACAACTCATAGAGAAAGCGGTGGGTTCCGCAGTGGTTATGTCTACGCTTTATAAAGCTCTTCTGGCACTTGTACTGTATACAGTAAGGTGAGGTGGGAGGCAGAGATAGGACCTTGGGAAGATACGCACTGGAAGAAAGTCCTGGAGAGAGTACCACAGCTATCTTTAAGTGAGCTGCATAGATTTTCACATTTATATTTATTACATAAGGTTTATAAAACTCCCAAATACTTATATGATAAAGGGATTAGATTGGATTCGAACTGTCCATGGTGTAAAATACAATCCGCAGTTATGTTGCACATGCTTTGGTCCTGCGTTGATCTGAAGGGCTTCCGGCGGGGGATGGTGGCTGTCATTACTGAGGTTAATAAGGTTACTGTTGAAATGACTCCAGTTGTATTGAGGTGTGTGGAGGATCTTGCAACCACAGAGCATGGATCCCGAGAAGCTAGCAGTGTCAAAAATGTTGTACATGGCACGCAAATTAATAGCTCAACACTGGCTACATGAGACAAGTCTTAGGCTGGGTTCACACGACCTATTTTCAGGCGTAAACGACGCATATTATGCCTCGTTTTACGCCTGAAAATAGGGCTACAATACGTCGGCAAACATCTGCCCATTCATTTGAATGGGTTTGCCGACGTATTGTGCAGACGACCTGTAATTTACGCGTCGTCGTTTGACAGCTGTCAAACGACGATGCGTAAATGGACTGCCTCGGCAAAGAAGTGCAGGGCACTTCTTTGCCACGTAATTTGAGCTGTTCTTCATTGAACTCAATGAAGCACAGCTCAAGATTTACGAGCGTCTCAGACGGCTCGCAAAATGCGAGGAGGAGCATTTACGTGTGAAACGAGGCAGCTGTTAACAGTCTGCCTTTTCACACGTAAATGCCTCTCATCGTGTGAACATACCCTCACGCGACAGGAATTCGTTGCTAAATTTAATTGGCTTGTGAATCTAGAAAAAGCTATTTATAAAAAGAGGGGGACCTTGTCAAAATTTGAAACGTTTAGGCCCCTTGGCTTGATAGCTCAGGTCTGAGACTTGGTGAGGTACCGCCTGGGTCTTATTTAAAGGCTTTCCAGATAGAATAATGTTGACCTTTGGCTTCGGGCTCCGTGGTGTTTTATTCTGCTTTGATGGGGATAATGGAATGCTAAATGATTCTTTGCTAAATTGGGAGTGATACACAGGCAATTTTATGTATCTCAGATAATGGTGTGTTTGTATGACTTTTCGATAAGTAGTTTCTGCCAATGTATTATTCTTGCAAAGCATACTAATGCATTTATTACTTCACGTTAATGGATTACCGGCACGGCGGGAGGTGAATTCTTGCACTATGTGATATTTGTATCTCCTTGTAGGGGTTGAGTTTTGGTGGGAGGGATATGGAGTTTATTTTTGTTTGTTTTGTTAAGAAAATTAGAAACCTTCAATAAAAAATTAGTAAATAAAAAAATTTTTATCCTACAAAGTTTTGTATCGTCAGCAAAACTGAAACCTTACTATTAATTATTTCTACAAGGTCATTACTAAAGTGATTATAAAGAATTGGGCCTAACACAAATCCTTGTGGTACCCCACTGTTGAATTTAGCCCATTTTGAGTAAATAGACATTTATAACGTGTCTTTATTTTCTGTCCCTTAACCAATTCTTTAGCACATGCATACATAGTCTCCCACTCCCTACTTCTGTAGCTTTAGAACAATGCTGTTGTGTTGTAAATCTGGCTATATCACATCAGCCGCATGACCAACATCTAGATTTGCACTTACTCCATAGAGACCGGTTATGTTGGTTAGGCATGAGCAATCACAAAAAAATCACAATGTACATTGTGTGCTAGTCTTGACTGTATGTGTACCCTTACCTAATGAGATTCCTAAAGGGGTTTCCAAGGATATTGATGGACTCGACTTTCAACTGGATTCACACATCGTGGTCACAGTGCATTTTTTTGCCGCAACTGCACACATAAAACCAGTAAGAAGCAGCTCCAATGTGTCTCTTGCTGAGGGTGTATGAAGCAGTCCCGCGCTGGCAGCTCAGTATGAAAACAAGATAGATGGAACAGGCAGAAACCACTGACTTGTAGACATCTGAAGTTCTCAAGGAGCCCGAAGGTGGACTTTCAGTGAGCCAGAAAGTGTGAAAGAGAAAAATAAACTGGGTGGTATAAATAGGGACAAAGTAGCACTTTTTGGGCAATGCAGCTCGCAGTTATGTGATTTATGTGGCTGGCACTTATGGGGCAATAAAGTTGACACTTTTAGGGCAATATGGCTTGCACCTACAGGGACTATACGACTGGCTCCTATGGCTGGCAATCTGTTTGTCACTCATGGGGACATTGTAACTGACATTTATGGGGTAATGTGGCGGACACTGCGGGGATGTACCATGTGTTCCATTGTTGTATGTGGTACTGTTGGTGAAATATTTTGTGCTGTAATGTGGTATTGGTGCTGCTTGGATAGTAACATCCATGGCCGGCCTTTGGAAACAATTATAATGGTGTCCGTAACCTGTTAGATAGACTACGTACAATGCAAAGCATTCGTAAAGTCTTCAGACCCTTTAAATTTTTTCACATTTTGCTATGTTGATGCCTTGTGCTAAAATAAAATAAAAATTCTATTTTTCCCCCCATCATTCTGCACTCAATACCCCATAATGACAAGGTAAAAAATCTGAATATAATCTTTTGCTAATTTATTGAATAGCTTAGAGTCATTGTCTTCTTGGAAGGTGAACCTATGGCACAGTCTGAGGTCCAGAGCACTCTGGACTAGGTTATCATAAGATTATCTCTGTACTTTGCTTCATTCATCTTTCCCTCAACCCTGACAAGTCTCCGTCCCAGCCACTGAAAAACACCCCCACAGCATGATGCTATGAACACCATGCTTCACTCTAGGGATGGTATTATAGGGATGTAGGGACACAGAATGCCTTTACAAAGCATCTTATCTCCATGACTATCAATCTCCTCTGCCGGGCTCCTCTTTGGCCTGCCTGTCTTCAATAGCGTCTAATCAACACAGCAACCTGCTGAGTCCGCGTTCTCTTCAGTTTCATCTATTTTCAGCCTACACACCCTGGTCCTATTCTAACCACTATTAGACTGTCACATTGGGTACGTGGACCCACTGGGCCGTACTGTTTTAATGGTACGGCAGCTGGCCAACAGTCTATAGTTCGTATAGGTGTACCTGTGGTAGCTCAGACAATAGCAAGGCAGGCTCGGCTGGGACTATGCAGCAGGTAGGCACCATGCGTGGTGTAGCAGGACAGGTGTGGTACTCAGCGTAGCATGACTCCAACTCAATACGGCACTTGGACCAGGATAGCACGGGATACAGGTTAGAGGTAGCAGGAACGGGAAACACTGGGAACTGGAAAACACTTAGGAGACCATCTGCATAGACAGACTAGGGTAACGACAACAAAGTGCAGGCAATGCAGGGAGGGGCAGAGCCCTTCTTATAGTCCAGGGTGATCTTGGGGGAATCATCTCAATCTCACACATGTGTGCGCTCTGGCGCCTTAAGGCTGGACTGAGCTCACGAGCGCACCCTAGTAGTGGCTGCAGAACAGGACGGCTGATTGTGCAGACATATCTGGAGAGAAGGGCGTCGACAGGATGGGAGGAATTCGTGGTCAGCGACCACAGACGTTACAGTATCCCCCCTCTTACGCCCCCTCCTCTTGGGACCAGAACGAGAGAGAAACTTCTTAATGAGGGTAGGAGCATTGAGATTCTCCTCTGGTTCCCAGGACCTCTCTTCTGGACCAAACCCCTCCAATCTACTAAATAAAAGGTTCTTCCTCTTACTTTTTTGGCGTTCAGGATCTCCTTAACCTCAAAAGTATCTGATGAACCGCTGGGAGCCACTGCAGGACTAGGAATCTTGGAGCAGCGGTTCAGGACCACATGCTTCAGCAGGGAGATAAGGTGTCTGCAGTTGTTATAATCCTTGTAGTTCCCCGGAGCTCTACACCGTGTCCCGATGCTCAGGCTCCAGGCAGGATAAATCTTATGACTCCAATAAAGAAAAGGCGAAATAGTGCAACACCCTCTGTTTTGTTTTTTTTGCAATACGCAAGATTTATTTCATACTTACAGGAAAATAGAAGAATAAAAACATTGGTGATTCAAATAAAATCAATAGCAGCACATCAAACAAACTTGTGGGTGTTGGCCATAGACAATGAAGAATAGGCTGCAGACGGTGCACTCACTAGTGTGGTTGTTGTAGGAGAACTCAGCCCAAGGAAGTAGCTGCACCGAGTCATCATGCTGCCTAGAGATAAAGTGTTGTAGATAGTTCTCCATAATCTGATTTATTCTCTCGACTTGACCATTTTACTGGGGATAATAGGCTGAGGAAAAGTCCAACTTCATACCGAGGAGTCCACAGAGGGTTCTCCAGAACTTTGAGGTGAACTGAACCCCCCGATCCGACACAATATGCAGAGGCAAGCCGTGCCGACGGAAGATGTGTTGGATGAAGAGATTGGCCAGTCAGGAAGCAGAACGTAGGCCGGTCAGTGGAACAAAATGAGCCATCTTGGAGAATCGGTTCACCACCACGCAGACCGTACTGCAACCAGCAGAGTGAGGCAGGTTCATGACAAAGTCCATAGCAATATGTTGCCAGGGGGCATCGGGCACAGGCAGCGGCTGGAGCAGGCCAGCGGGTTTGGAGTGGGCAACTTTATTTGCTGCGCACACCGTGCAGGGGGAGACACAGTCTGTGATGTCTTTGGGCGGCGCGGGCCACCAGAACTGACGAGCTATCAGGTCTTGGGTCTTACGGGCACCCGCGTGACCTGCCAGTTTGGAACTGTGTCCCCAGCAGAGGATTCTTCTTCTGCCTGCCGGACGCACAAAAGTCCTCCCTGGGGGAATGTCTCTAACTTGCAGAGGGTTGACAGGGATGATGAAGGATGGATCAATGATATTCTGTGGAGACTCCATAGTATCCTCTGTCTCGTACGACCTGGACAAGGCATCGACCCCCACATTCTTGTCAGCCGGACGGTAGTGGAGCTCAAACTGGAACTGGGCAAAGAACAGCGACCACCTGGCCTGACGGGGATTCAGTCATTGGGCTGTTTGGAGATAGGTGAGGTTCTTTTGGTCCGTGAATAACAAGATGGGATGAACTACGCCTTCTAGTAGATGTCTCCACTCCTCCAGAGCCAATTTGATGGCCAGTAACTCTCGATCCCCATTCGAGTAGTTGCGTTCTGCGGAAGAGAAGAGTTTAGAGTAATAGCCACATACCATAGGCTTGCCCTTGGAACCTCTCTGGAACAGGAGTGCACCAGCACCGACAGAGGAGGCGTCCACCTCCAACGAGAACTGTCGAGATACATCTGGATGATGGAGGATAGAGGCTGACGTGAAGGCACTCTTCAGGCTATTAAATGCGGATTCAGCCTCAGGAGTCCACACCTTGGCGTTCATGCCTTTCTTGGTGAGGGTAGAGATGGGAGATGTCAGTGAGGAGAAGTTTGGAATGAACTGTCTGTAGAAATTAGCGAACCCCAGGAAGCGCTGTATGAACCTCAAGCGTTGAGGGCGTGGCCATTCCAGGATGGCCTTTACCTATTCAGGATCCATCTGGAGGGCTTGATCTGAGATGATGTAGCCCAGGAAGGGTAGAGCATCTTTCTCACACACGCACTTCTCCAACTTGGCGTACAGGCGATTCTCCCTTAACGGCAGCAAAATTTGACGGATTCTGATAAGTCATTAGATCTGGAGAAAAAAATCAAGATGTCATCAAGATAGACCACAACACAAACATAGAGGAGGTCACGGAAGATGTCATTAACGAACTCTTTTAAGACCGCGGGAGCATTACATAGGCCGAAGGGTATTACTACATATTCATAGTGTCTGTCACGGGTGTTAAATGCCGTCTTCCATTCGTCACACCGGTGGATCCGGATTAGGTTGTAAGCCCCACGCAGGTCTACCTTCGAAAAAATCTTGGCTCCTCGTATACGATCAAACAGCTCAGAAATCAATGGCAACGGATATCTATTTTTTACCGTGATTTGTTTGAGACCCCGGTAGTCAATGCAGGGACGCAGAGAACCATCCTTTTTCTTGACAAAGAATAACCCGAATCCTGCCGGAGATGAAGACTTCCGTATTGTCACGGTCTGCGGGTATGTGTACCCACTAGGCCACACCGCCGTAGTGGGGAGGCAGCTGGCTAAACCGCAGAGCACCCCAGCAATACAAAGTCTCGCAAAAGGGTACCTGAATAGTCCAGACAGTGGCCGAGGCTTTGGCACGGATGGAGGTGGGTGCAGCACGTTGCACCAGACATGGCGGATCCCACTGGAGGAGGAAGATGGCACTGGACGTGGCAGATGACAGCAGGTGCAGCACGTTGTGCCAGACGTGGCGGATCACACTGGACGTAGAAGATGGCACTGGACGTGGCAGATGAAACTGGACATGGCAAACGACAGCAGGTGAAGTAGACACGACTCCAACACTAGTAGGAACAGGAACAAGAACACAGCACGGGATACAGGAACAGGTAACAGGGCACGGGTAACAACTGGAATGGGAAAACACTAAGGGACCATTTGCAAGACAGACTTGCGATACACTAACAACGCTCAGGCAAGGCTCAGAAGGGCAGGGCCCTTCTTATAGTCCAGAAAATCATGTGTAGTGGATGATGATGATTGTTCATATGTGCACGCGCTGGCCCTTTAAGACCGGGACACAGCAGACTGGAGCGGAAGTGAGCGCTGGCGTCCCCTAGGTAGGAGATGCGAGCCAGCGCTCACTGATCCATGGCTGCGAGCATCGGGAGGTGAGTAAACCCGACGGCCAGCGGCCATGGACGCTACAGTATCCCCCCTCTTACGCCCCCTCTTCTTGGGGCCAGAGCGAGAGAGGAATTTCTTAATGAGAGCGGGGGCACTGAGGTTCTCTTCCGGCTCTCAGGACCTCTCCTCAGGACCAAACCCTCTTCAGTCCACCAAATAGGAAGTCCTTCCTCCTACGCTTTTGCAGTCCAGGATCTCCCTCACCTCAAACACATCAGAAGAACCACTGGGAGCAACTGTGGAACTGGAAATCTTACTGTAGCGGTTCAGGACCACTGGTTTCAGGAGGGACACATGAAAAGAGTTGGGGATTCTGAGGGTAGGAGGCAGCCGCAGCTTATAGGAGACAGGGTTTATCTGTTGCAAAATCTCAAAAGGAACGAGGAGCAAACTTATAATCAAATTATAAGCCCCTCGCAAGTCTAGTTTTGAAAAAATTCTGGCTCCTCGTATATGGTTCGGATATAAGTGGCAATGGGTATTTGTTCTTGTCCGTGATCTGGTTGAGACCATGGTAGTCAATGCAGGGTCGAAGGGATCCATCTTTCTTTTTAAAGATGAAGAACCCAGCCCCGACCGGGGAGGAAGACTTTCGTATGAAACCCCTCTCCAAATTCTCCTTGATATAGGCCGACATGGATAGAGACTCTGGCAAGGGGAGAGGATATACCCGTCCACGGGGGAGAGAGGCATTAGGAACCAGTTCAATGGGGCAGTCATAAGTCCAATGTGGAGGCAGCGTCTCAGCCTCCCTTTTGCTGAAGACATCTGTAAACTGAGCGAAATGGGGGGCAGTCCCGCCAATGATTGGGGCAGAGGAGGCTGGACAGGATGGATCTACAACAGACAACGATCGAGGCACTCGGATCCCTATTGGAGAACCTCTCCAGAATTCCAGTCCAGGACTGGGGCATGCAGTCGAAGCCAAGGCAGGCCCAGCAGAATAGGATTGATGGCCTTGGGCAAAACTAGAAATAAAAT
The DNA here is from genome assembly GCF_050947455.1 of Rhinoderma darwinii. Lineage (NCBI taxonomy): Eukaryota > Metazoa > Chordata > Amphibia > Anura > Rhinodermatidae > Rhinoderma > Rhinoderma darwinii. The sequence goes on along the minus strand of NC_134687.1, from coordinate 240,779,769 downwards.
TAGTTCAGAATGAAGGGCTCCAACTTGGAGCTTGACTGGCTTTGTCTTAGATACGATCCGATCGGGCAGAGGCAGTCCATTTACCGAGGCAACAGCCAAAGGTGTCTGCAGAGGAACGGTGGGTAACTGGAGATGATCCACTAGCTCCTTTTGGATAAAGTTTGCCGTGGACCCGGAGTCCAGATAGGCAGAAACCTGATGCGTCCTCTCGCCAGGAAACTATAGTAACAGGAGTAGTCAACTTGGAACAGAATGCTTTATTTGGTACCGTTCCAACTAGGGTTGTCTCTCCAACCAATCCTAGGCACTTGGGTCTCTCTGGCCCCTGGGGACACAAATGCACAATATGGCCTCCGAGGCCACAATAAAGACTAAGTCCAGAAGTGTGTTTGCAGTGCCTCTCCTGGATAAATAATTTGACTCGGTTCATCTGCATAGGATCCTCTGGTGGGACGACTGAGGAGGATAGTAAGGATTGCTGGAAAGTAGAATCCAGCCTAGGAAGTTCTCTCTCCCAGATCCTCATGTCAACCCGGGTGGCAAGTAGGATGAGATCGTCCAGGGTAGATGGCAGATCACAAGCGGCCAGCTCGTCTTTAATCCCAGAAGACAGTCCCTGCCAGAATGTCGCCACCAAAGCCTCGTTATTCCAAGTTAATTCAGCAGCCAGGGTGTTAAAGGGGGTGAAGTAATAGCGGGATTCACTGGTTAGTGTCACCCACTATTACTACTGCCTTTATAATCAGGGTCACTAGGGTTATGCCTAGTTCCCCTACCTTTTCCTTATACGAACGTCGATCTAATTGCTTTAGCAGCTACTCAAGGGAATTAGACCGTATAGTAAATAAAGGTAATATTTATTAACATACAGTAATCACTCTCATATATAAAATACAGTAACTAATCACAGTACAGTATAAACACGGTATCACAATCCTAATTATACCGCCACCCACTTACCTAAACATACACAGAATACAGTTACGTTACAACACAATACACATAAGTTACTTGTAATTCTCACACGCTCAGTATCTCTGTCCCAATCCCTCCTAATATAACTTTCCCTATACACTAACAGCAAGGGTTAACTCAGGGACAGCAAGGGTTAACTCAGGGACAGTAAGGGTTAACTCAGGGACTCAAGGGTTAACTTGACAGTACTCAGGGAGAGTAGGGACATTACTCAGGGAGAGCAAGGGGTTAACTCAGGGAAGCAAGGATTACAGCAGGAGGAGACAGGGAGAGACAGGGTTAAGTGTAGCTATTGCTACAGTTGATACTTAGCGTGACTCGTTGGTGAAGCAGAGGCAGAAGCAGGAGCCATAGCAGGAGGCAGCAGCAGGTCTTGGAGGAGAGAGAGAGACAGGACAGGAGAGGTGAGCCGGTTTGTGTGGGAGGCAGGCAGGTCCCAGCTGGTGATGAGGTCGTCTTCTGCTAGCTCCAGCTAGCTTCGGCTGCTGAGCGTACTGACGCAGGGATATTTAATACTGCCGGTACACTCGCAGCGGGGGATGTGTGGCGCTCGCCCCCGGCAAGCATGGGTCGGCATGGTGATAATGCATCACCAACCGACTCATGAGCGCCCGCACGAGACCGTCCGTGCGCGCGGGAGACTTGAAATGGAGACAGGGGATAACTATTAAGGCTGGACTGAGCTCGCGAGCGCACCCTACTGATGGCTGCGGAACAGGACGGACGCATGTGTAGACATCTCTGGAGAGAAGGGCGTCGACAGGATGGGAGGAGCTCGTGGTCAGCGAGCACGGATGTTACATAGACAAGCATATCCTTTATTATTAGCCAATGTGTTTAGTCCCATTAGGAGTTTACCCTTGCTCGATCTCCCCGCTCTAATCCCCGCCACCTTACACTGGCAAATCTTTTTACAATATCCCTTTTATGATATTGTTATTTTTACCACTTGCTTGTTATTTACTTATTATTGAAGTTCTAAAAGTATATTACACTTATATAATTGCTTTAAGAACGAAACCCAAAAGACAATGGAGGAATTGCTGTTTTCCCATTCCATAAAGATTTTTTTTTCAGTAATTCTGTACATTATATAGTACAATAAACGCTACCATTAAAAACTGTACCTCGTCCCATGAAAAAAAGTCTTCATACAGCTATGTCGACGGAAAAATAAAAAAGTGAGGGCTCTTGGGATGCAACAATGGCAAAAACTAAGAAGAAAAAACTAAAACGGGAAGTGTCTGCAAGAGGTTAAAAAATAAAACTCGTCCCGCAAAAATCAAGCCCTCATATGGCTATGTTGATTAAACTCATGGTTCTTGGCTACGATAGAAAAATCAAAAAACACGAAAAATTGGCTGTGTCATTAACCTGTTGCGTACCTGCGCCGCAATAGTACGGCACACGCCACTTATTGAAGCGGACCTGCGCCGTACTATTGCGGAGCAGGAATAACCGGTCACTATGTGAAATCACATAGTGATAACACAGCGACGGCAGCTGTCATTGACAGCCAACCGTCTCTGTTACCAGCCTGGGGACCAATCAGCAGGCCCCCATGCCGGCGATTGCTGTGACTGGTCAGTCTTCAGAGACTCACCAATCACAGCCGTCTGTGACGTCGTGTACAGGAGAAAGCTCCTGTCACTTTCTCTGATCTCCTCATTTCGGTAAGATCGGTGAGGAGATCAGAGAAGGACATGTAAAAAAACAAAACTTTTTATTAATCCCTTCCCGCAAATGGGCATATAGTAACACCCTGAGGATGTGCGCGCTTCATCTTCAGCGGGTGTCGGCTGTAATATACAGCTGACATCCCGCTGCAATGGAGGCGATCACTGCTCTCAGCGATCGCCGTCGTTTAACCCCTTAAATGTTATCAATAGCGAAATCGGCATTTAAGTGATTGATACAGAGGGAGGGGGCTCCCTCTGCACCCCGTTGACCCCCAGCAAAAAATCGTGGGGTGCCGATGGTGCTATGGCAACCAGGAAGCATAGTAACGACTTCCTGGTCGGCCAGGTACTGAAGACTATTAGGTCCTGCCAAAGGCAGGACCTAATAAACTGACTGTCAGTTGTAAAATGACAATTACAATACACTGCAGGGGATCAGATCAGATCCTCAAGTCCCCTAGTAAGTGTATAAAAAAAAAATTTTTAGAAAAATAAATAAATAAGAGTTTTATCTAATGAAAAAAAAAAATAATATTTATGTAATAAAAACCCGCCAAGTTGGGGGGCGGAGCTTGCCGCTGACTGAGATGGCGGTGTGAGACAAGTCCTCCTGCACAACTTGTAGCTAACAAGCGGCTCACAGCGACAGATCGCCTCGTAAAGAAGCGGAATTACGAGGGTTCCACTCCTTAACCTCCCTAGCACCAGGGAGCATCATGACTAAGAGAAGGGGAGCGAAGGTAGAGCTGAAAAAGCTCCTGGACTACTTCCCAGTGACGGACCGCACCCAAAATGGCGCCGGCTCGCCTCCTGTGAGGGAGGAAGCGCGTCCCTGTGCCTCATCAATGGACAGCTCAGGTCAGTCTGCAGAGAGGGACATAACTCCCCAGGGGAGCTCAGAAGATGTGGGTAACCCTGCCAAACGGGGGGCGACTCGCTCAGCACCCTCCCCGCCTGATAGCATGGGCCCGGTGCATGAGAAAGCACATTCCCCCTCTCCATTAACGGCCCACGTGGGCGGCCTTACAGCTACTACTGTCCCTGAAATGACGGCTATCCCAGATGATTCCCCGCTTACCACTGCTATTATGAAGGGGTTAATACAGTCGTTACAAAGCTCCACATCGGAGACATTACATAAAATGATGTCACAGATTCAAACGTCGGTGGATGAGCTGGGGTGCCGCACTGACCACATTGAACGCAAAATGGGAGATTACGCTGCAGCCCATAATACGCTTATAGATGCTCACTCTGCCCTTAAAGATGAAGTGGTATGGCTGAAGTCCAAACTAATGGATCAGGAAGACAGATCCAGACGAAACAACCTGAAGGTACGGGGGGTCCCAGAGACCGTCTCCCCTGGGGACTTGCAGAACTATCTACAGGACATGTTTAAAGCTTTGTCACCTACGCTTTCTCCTCTAGACCTGACTCTAGATAGAACGCACAGGATCCCTAAATCTCGCTCAGCTCCTATCGATTCTCCAAGGGATATATTAACGAGAGTACATTTTTATCAAACTAAAGATCGTATCCTTCAAGAGTCCAGAAGATTGGGGAAACTTCCTGAGCCCTACACCCAAGTCTCGATTTTTCCGGATTTATCTGCTTCTACGCTGATGCTTCGCAAGCAATTTCAACCAATTACAGTTACTCTCAGGGAGCACAACCTCAAGTATAAATGGGGTTTCCCGGTCAAGTTGATCGTCAACAAGAACGGATCCACTCATGTGATGTCTTCCCCATCTGACGGCGTATCGCTGCTGCGTCAATGGAATATCCCGATCACCAACACGGCGGTAATTCCCTCAAGAGCATCTCCACGTCGCATTTCCCCCTGAATGGGAAACAGGTTAAAGTCGCCCAGCTGATTGACTCTCAAAGGTGACTGTCTGACCATAAATACGCGATACATGCTACCTTGATGCCTTTTTCTCTCCCCCCATGGAGGCTCTTTCGGCGCAGTGTAGGCGCCATGTGTTTTTCACTTATGTTTTAATGTTCTTGGTTTTTATGTCTAAAGTTGCCAGGTTTTGTCCATCCAGATGTCTTGCTTGGACACCCAGGTATTTAGCTCTCATTAACGCACCTTCAGATAAAATGTCATGCCTTTTACAATATCCTCCCTGAATGTTAAAGGGCTTAACAGCCCTTTTAAGCGACAAATGATGTGGAAAAAGGCATTAGATTTGAAATGCGAGGTTTTTTTTGCACAGGAAACACACTTCCCGCAACACAGCCCCCCTAAATGTACACACTCCAAATTTGCGCATGTTTATCAGGCTAGTAGCTCCAGGAAAACTAAAGGAGTCCTTACTGCAATTAAGGAATCGGTGGTTTTTAAAGAGCACGAGGTGATCTTAGATCCCCAGGGTAGATTTTTGATCCTCATTTGCGATATTAATCATATAACGTATACTCTGGTTAATCTATATCTCCCGAACTCTCATCAACTCAGGGCCTTCCATAAAATTCTCCGTAAAGTTCGGAAAGTGGAGAAGGGGTTATTAATTATCGGCGGCGATTTTAATGAGGTAATGCACCCTATAATTGACTCCTCGAACGCACTTAGGCCACGCTCCCAATTGCACCACACGATACATGGGGAGGAGCTGTATGATATTTGGCGCTGCCAGCACGGGAACGAATGTGACTTTATATATTTTTCTGCACCCCACAGGGTTTATTCTAGAATTGACATGTTCCTGGTATGTAAACGTAGCCTGCGATATATGTCTACATCGTTGATTGGAGATATATTGTGGTCTGACCATGCTCCGATTACTTTGGTGGTTTCGAATACATACCCCTCCCCTCCCTTTTCTTCCTGGAAACTAAACGATCTGGTACTAGATCATTCAATGACTGAGGATCTTATGAATAACCACCTCAATTTATACTTTGAGGTGAACTCTCCCTCTTCCGAAAATAGTTTCTCTCTATGGAATGCATACAAGGCGTACATGAGGGGAATGGGGATTCAGGCCGCGTCCAGACTAAAAAAATATCGGGAAAAAACGACAGCCGACATTCTCTCCCAACTACACAGTTTAGAGTCCCTCAATAAAAAAACAGGTAAATCCGGACATTTCCCTCCGCATCAAAGATCTCAGAGGGCAACTCCAAAGTGTGCTTATGTCAAGATATGTGACAATATCCAAATCTATGCAGTTGGGGTTCTATACTCAAGGCAACAGACAGGGAGCCTTACTAGCTAAAATGATCAAAAAGCGTAATGCTAAACAGAGAACTGCGTATCTGTTAGATCGCCAGGGGGGTCACATTACTCACCCTCAGGAGATAAGTGAACAATTCAGGAACTATTACTGTAGTTTATATAATCTGAAAGTGGATCAATCGATTCACCAACCCTCCCCGGTAGATATAAACAATTTCTTGGACGGCCTGAATCTCCCTTCCCTCTCAGAAAACGACAGTTTTGCCCTAAAAGCACCTTTTACAGAACTGGAGCTCTCTCGAGCCATTAAAAGCTTGCCGCATCACAAGGCACCGGGCCCCGATGGGTTCACTAATTATTATTATAAAAAAATTTCGAAGGTGCTGTCACCAAACCTGGTAGAGGTGTTCAACAAAGCGGTGGCAGCCGGCTCCTTCCCAGAGGAGATGCTGTCCGCTACTATAATCACGCTCCCAAAACCCGGGAAGTCCCCGGACTCCCCGGCAAATTTCCGTCCCATTTCACTTTTAAATGTGGACATCAAACTTTACGCCAAGGTAATATCCAACAGATTGGTTAATCTACTCCCTACCATTATACATGAGGACCAGGTGGGATTTGTTGCAGGCAGGCAGGCGCCTGATGGTACAAGGCGATATGTTAATCTGATAGACTGGGCTAAAAAACGGCGACTGCCTTCTGTGCTCCTTGCTCTGGACGCGCAGAAGGCATTCGACAGGGTTCACTGGGGATACCTGGGTGCGATCCTTACCAAATTCGGATTCACAGGATGGATTAAATCTGCGATTCTAGCGTTATACTCTAACCCTTCCGCCCGAGTCTTAGCCTCTGGCTTCCTTTCCACACCATTCCCCATTACTAATGGTACTCGACAGGGATGCCCACTCTCCCCTCTGATATTTGCTTTGGTAATGTAACCATTAGCGGAGGCAATCCGGCAGAACACTGATATACAGGGAATTCAAGTTCGTCAAACCCTTCACAAAATAGGGCTATACGCTGACGATGTGATCCTCTCCTTAACAAACCCATTAGCTTCTCTGACAGAAGCTCAAAAGACTCTAGACAAATTCGGGGAGGTGTCATATTACAAGGTTAACTGCAACAAGTCCCACTTGCTGAACGTAGGTCTTCCTCTACATGTCCAACCCTCTATACAGAGCGCCTTTCCCTTTCAATGGAATCCCCTTAAAATTTAGTATCTAGGCATTTCTCTTACCACGTCCACTAATCTCCTTTTTAAACATAACTTTAGCCCACTATTGCAAACCATTCCTCAACTGTTGGCATCATACTCCCATGTCAGTACATCTTGGGCGGGCAGAATCGCGGTCATTAAAATGATGATTATACCCATAATTTTGTACCAATTTCGTACGGTGATAATACCCCTTCCTAACTCGTATTTAAGAGACCTCCAGAGATTGTTGAATAATTTCATATGGGCGCACAAAAAACCTAGAATCCGGATGCACACGATGTACAGACACTGGTGGAGAAGTGGGATGGGGGTGACGGATGTCCAGAGATACTACCGGGCGGCTATTCTTGATCAGCTAAAATTCTGGTGCACGTCCACGCCCTCAAAACAATGGGCCCATATAGAACAGACCATAGTAGACCAACCTCTTCTATCACTCCTGAGGGTAAACCCCAAGGTCAACATTAAGCTTTCTGGGGTATTGTCCCCACCTATCACAGCTTCACTTAAAGCTTGGAAGCACTACTCAACATATCTCCCCTCATCGGCTCTTACACCTATAAAAGATTTACCTTTGAGATTTCTGATTTCTGAGCTGCCAGGGGTGTCTCTGGACAACTGGATATCCTCCGGAATATCTCATATACACAAGCTGTTCATGGGCGACACTCTGCTGGCGTTCTCTGACCTGGTGTCGGAGCACTCTATCCCGAATAGGGATTTCTATAAGTATCTATGCATTAGGCATCTCTTCACCTCTCTGAATGTTAACGTGCCCCTATTCCCTTCTGTGGCACAAACTTATTATTTCGGCCCTGTAAGTCAAAAGAAGGGTATTTCTATGTTTTATGAGGACCTGTGCGCTCGCCTTCTCTCCAGCAGGCCTCCTTATTGTGAAAAATGGGAGGGAGAATTACGCTCATCCTTCACCTTGAAGGAATGGGGATCGGCCTTCACTTGGACTAGGAAAATCTCTAAAGGGGTGAAACATTGGGAATCGTCTCAAAAACTACTACTACGATGGTATATGACTCCCTCACAGATTGCGAGATCTGATCCTACTTACTCGGAGGCGTGCTGGAGGGGCTGTGGGTGCAGGGGTTCATATTTCTGTGGTGGCAGTGCCCCGAGGTTCACTCATTTTGGGTAAAGGTATTTGAAATGATATCCCAAGTGTCTTCCTGTATTGTTAAACCAAATCCGGCTATGGCCTTGTGTTTTCTAGAAATGTCAGAGAACCCAGCGGCGTCCGGGATAGTGTCTAGTCATATCATTGTAGCGGCCCGTTTGTTGATTGCTAGGTCATGGAAATGTAACGACACCATTCCCATTCCTGAACTTATCAATCTAGTGAATGTTTCCTTTACGATGGAACGTATGTATGCGCTGCGAACACACCAGTTGCCTAAAATTCTAAAGCTCTGGGAGCCATGGCAGACCTATCTGGCTTCCTCAATCCCGAGCTCTAACCCGGGAACTTCTATATGTCCCATAGTTTGATCCCGTTAAAAGCAGACACTTGGGATTTCATTGGAGGCCTAGGGACTCCGCTGTAGGGAGATGACTGGCCAAGCCCCGACACTAAGATACCTGGGCACGAGGAATACTGGCCGGCATCATGCTTTCCTACCTCCTCCACAGGCAGGTAACAAGGCTAACACATGCTTAGCTCTGGATGGACGATGTTTGTTGTTCTTCTTGTTTTTCCTTGTTTTATTTGTTTTAATATTTTTTTTCTTTTCTTTGGGTAATTCACTGATATGTATTGCAACTGCCCGGGTTTTATGTCTCAATGTAAATAACGTGACAAGATTTGTTAATTGTGAATAACATGTGTGTAATGTATACATTTCGTCACCGATAACCTGATTGGATATATACTGCCGTATTTACTATTTTTGTAATACTTGAAAACCTTAATAAAAATTCAATGTTGAAAAAAAAACAAAAAAACGCCAAGTTTCCTTGATCAAGTCCTTTATTAATTTGAAAAAAAAAACAAAAAACTATACATAATTGTTATCGTCGCGTTCATATCGACCTGAACTATGAAAATAAAACATTATTTATCCCGCACGGTGAACAGCGTAAAAAAAAACATGACAGAAATTCCTTTATTGGTCACATTGTTTCCAAAAAAATGGAATAAAAAGTGTTAAAAAACTCGCAAGTACCCCAAAATGGTACCAATAAAAACTACAGCTTGTCACGCAAAAAAACAAGCCCTTTACTTCGCTCCGTCGACAAATAAATAAAAAAGTTATGGCTCTCAGGATATGGTGACGCTAAAACATTATTTTATTTAGTAAAAAGCGTTTTTATTGTGTAAAAGTAGTAAAACATATAAAATGATATCAATTTGATATTGCCATAATCGCATCAAACCGCAGAATAAAGTAAACATGGTGTTTATACTGCACAGAGAACGCCGTTAAAAATTTATAGTGAGGGAATTTCTGCCTTTTGGTCTCCTCACCTCCCCAAAAATTGAATAAAAACTGTTAAAAAAAAAATCGCATGTACCCGAAAATTATACTCAGAAAAACTACAGCTCGTCCCATGAAAATCAAGCACTCACACAGCTCATCAACGGAAAAATAAAAAGTTATGACTCTCGGAACGCAATAATGCAAAACTACGGCCCAGACTAATTTATATGTGCAGCAGTTCTTCAACTAAAACCCCACGTGATTATTTGAAGCCCCCACTGGAAGACCCTGTAAATGCAGCGGAAACTATGACATTTTGGAGGCTGTGCTACATATGGGGCTAGTGTAGAAGTCAAAGATTAGGCAATGCTGGAGTGCGGATATTTTGTACAATACCACGGACACCCTTTAGAAGTGCGACTCCTGCACTCAAAAATCTGGCCTGTGCATGAAGGATTGGTTCAAAGCGGACGTCACTATCCATGGATCATTTTATTATTAATTTACCCCATTATTACATCATCCTATTATGACCTGATGTTCTCCGCCCAGTTTACATACACCCTGATGTACTCTGCCAAGATTACATATACCCTGAAGTACTCTGCCCAGATTACATATACCCTGATGTACTCCGCCCAGATTACATATACCCTGATGTACTCCGCCCAGCTTACATATACCCTGATTTACTCCTCCTAGTTTACATATACTCTGATGTACTCTGCCCAGCTTACATGTACCCTGATGTACTCCACACAGCTTACATATACCCTGATGTTCTCCACACAGTTTACATATACCCCGATGTACTCCTCACAGCTTACATATACCCTGATGTACCCCGCACAGCTTACATATACCATGATGTACTCCGCCCAGATTACATATACCCTGATGTACTCCGCCCAGCTTATATATACCCTGATGTACTCCACCCAGATTACATATACCCTGATGTACTCCGCCCAGCTTATATATACCCTGATGTACTCCGCTCAGTTTACATATACCCTGATGTACTCTACACAGCTTACATATGCCTCCACATTATAAACTGAAACACCAGTAAAACACTAAACAAAACTACTACCAGGCAAAATGTGCTCTCCAAAAGCCAAATGGCGTTTCTTCTAGGCCTAGCAGTGTGCCCAAACGACCACATATGGGGTATTACTGTACTCTGGAGAACCCACTTAACAATTTATGGGGTGTGTGTCTCCAGTGGCACAAGCTGGGCACAACACATTGGGCACTGAAATAGCATATATGTGGGAAATGGCAAATTTCAATCTGCAACACTTATTGTGTACTAATTTCTGCAAAACCTGTGGGGTCAAAATGCTCACTACACCTCATGATAAAATTCCTTAAAGGGGTGTAGTTTCCCAAATGGGGTCGCTTCTCTGAGGTTTTCACTGTACTGGTACCTCAGCTCAATGCAACATGGTGTCAAAAACCAATTTTGTAAAATCTCCACTCCAAAAACGAAATTGTGCTTTTTCCCTTTAGACCCTTGCCGTGTGTCCAAATAGCAGTTTACAACCACATATGGGGTATTTCCTTACTCAGGAGGAATTGTGTAACAAATTTTGGGATGTCTTTTCTCCTGTATTCCTTGTGGAAATGAATTTTTTTTAGCTAAAACGACATATTATTGGGGAAAAAAATATTTTTTCATTTTCACGTACCGATTCTAATAAAATCTATAAAACACCTGAGGGATCAAAATGTTCACTACACCTCTAATTTAATTCTTTGAGGGGTATGGTCTCCAAAATGGGATCACACCTGAGGAATTGCTACTCTACTGGTACTTCAGGGGCTCTGCAAATGCGACATGGCCCCCAGAAACCAATTCAGCAAAATCTGCGCTGCAAAATCCAAATGGCGCTACTTCACTCCGGAGCCCTGCCGTGGATACAAACAGCAGTTTATTACCACATATTGGGTATTCCTGTTATCAAGAGAAATTGCTTTACAAATGTTGGGGTGCTTTTTCTCTTTTATTCCTTGTAATAATTAGAAAATTCTATGTGTAATGAATCGGGGTAGGGAGACGACAGGTGAGCCCTAATCTACCCGCAACTCAGTCCCTGCCTACTTGCACGGCCCATCCTAAGTGACGGCGTACAACTGGGTGACGGTCCCTACGCTCAGTAAGTGCAAGACAGACAACACAAGACAAGGGCACACAGAAGCAAAGGGGAAGTAGGGGCAGTTACCCACGTAAAACCGTGAGCAACAGGCAGTGGTGAACGAGCCGAATCAAACCAGGAGAGTACGTAGTAGCAAAACAGAGCATGAGAATAGTCAGGCAAGCCAGGGTCAAAAAGTTACAGCGGTCAATCAGGTAAATAGCAGGAATATAAACCTATAGAATATAGGGCACAATTAACACAAGTAAATTGAAAAATGTATAAATTTTATTAGATATTACAACATTAAAAAATGAGTCATACTGAGCATAAAACACAGAAGACGTCTGACGCATACAGAGAACATACAGAAAAAATATATATTAAATGACGATGTCACGGGTAGCGGTATATATCTCAATCCCTAGGTGATGTAAGCCTTGTACCAGATAGTTAAAGCTTCTGTGTGTTTGAACATCTACTTAGGCCAAGTGGACACATTTATGTATGCAGTTGAAAAGAGCTAGAATATAAGACATATGTGCCCAGTGCACAGATATGACAGCAAAACTGCAAGCTTTAAACTAGGGTCTGGTGTGAATAACACAGCATGTCTAACAAGATGTGTAACATACCCATTTGTAGTCCTCTGCATGGAGAGAACGTCAGTCCCGACGCGCGTTTCCGCAAAATGACCCCCGGACGAAGGCATTTCGCCGAAACGCGCGTCGGGACTGACGTTCTCTCCATGCAGAGGACTACAAATGGGTATGTTACACATCTTCTCTCCCCTGTATCTGTTTAATTCAACTACCTTCACTACCATTGCAGATATGCTGTGTTATTCACACCAGACCCTAGTTTAAAGCTTGCAGTTTTGCTGTCATATCTGTGCACTGGGCACATATGTCTTATATTCTAGCTCTTTTCAACTGCATACATAAATGTGTCCACTTTGCCTAAGTAGATGTTCAAACACACAGAAGCTTTAACTATCTGGTACAAGGCTTACATCACCTAGGGATTGAGATATATACCGCTACCCGTGACATTGTCATTTAATATATATTTTTTCTGTATGTTCTCTGTATGCGTCAGACGTCTTCTGTGTTTTATGCTCAGTATGACTCATTTTTTAATGTTGTAATATCTAATAAAATGTATACATTTTTCAATTTACTTGTGTTAATTGTGCCCTATATTCTATAGGTTTATATTAGTTGTTTAGGGCAACACACCAAGGGTTATTTGGCACACTGAGGTCTAGCCTTTATGTATAGGCATTAGTATAGTGTATATTCATATGCATACTTATTAGACCCCTTTCCTGCATGTACCAATAGGTTTAAATAGCAGGAATAGCAGAGCCAGGAAACCAGAGAATCACAGGCAAGGAACATGCTGCAAGTGAGGGTATAAATAGACCAAGGGCGGGAGCCAGAACCGTCAGGCCAGGCTGTGATAGGTTCTCCCTCTCCTCAGCCTGCAAGCCTGAGTGGTAACAGATCGCGTCACTCTAGCAGACCTTGGAGCTGATGAAGGCTGATTAACCCCGGGCGTCGACACAGAACCTGTGTCAGGCAAAACCTTTACACTATGTTTCTTCAGAAAATAAGTAGATTTTCATCTTCACAGACTAATTCCAATAAATTCATCAAAAAACCTGTTGGGTCAAAATGCTAACTATACCACTAGAAAAATTCCTTGAGGGGTATAGTTTCCAAAATGGGTCACTTTTGGGGGGTTTCCACTATTTAGGTCCCTCCAGTGCATTGCAAACGCGACATGTCACAGAAAACAATTCCAGTAAAATCTGCACTCCAAAATCAAAATGGCACTCCTTCCCTTCTGAGCACTGCCGTGGGTCCAATCAGCAGATTATTACCACATATGGGGTATTTCCGTAATTGGGAGAAATTGCTTTACAAATTTTGGGGTGATTTTTCTCCTTTATTCCTTGCAAAAATTCTATATTTTTCCCCAAAAAAAAGTAGATTTTCATTTTCACAGACTAATTCAAATAAATTTAGCAAAAAACCTGTTGCGTCAAAATGCTAACTATATCCCTAGATAAATTCCCTGAGGGGTGTAGTTTCCAAAATGGGGTCACATATGGGGGGTTTACACAGTTTTGGCACCACAAGACCTCTTCAAACCTGACATGGAGCCTAAAATACATACAAATAAAAAGGAGGGCCCAAAATCCACAAGGTGCTCCTTTGCTTCTGAGGCCGGTGTTTCAGTCCATTAGCACACTAGAGCCACATTTGGGATATTTCTAAAAACGATAGAATCTGGGCAATAAATATTGCATTGCATTTCTTGGGTAAAACCTTCTGTGTTACAGAAAAATGTGTTTTACAAATTAATTTTGGCAAAAAAAAAATAATTTATACATTTCACCACTAATTTGCTTCGATTCCCGTGAAACGCCTAAAGGGTTAAAACACTTTCTTAATGCTGTTTTGAATACTTTGAGGTGTGTAGTTTTCAAAATGGGGTGATTTATGGGGGTTTCTAATATATAGGCTCCTCAAAGCCACTTCAGAACTGGACTCGTCCCTGAAAATATAGCCTTTTGACATTTTCTTAAATATGTGAGAAATTGCTGCTAAAGTTCTAAGCCTTGTAACGTCTTAGAAAAATAAAAGAACGTTCAAAAAATGATGCCAACATAAAGTAGACATATGGAATATGTGAAATAGTAACTTTTTTGTGTGGTATCACTATCTGTTTTACAAGCAGATACATTTAAAATGAGAAAAATCTTAATTTTTGCACATTTTCTCAAAACTTTGGTGTTTTTCACAAATAAGCAATGAATTAATCAACCAAATTTTTCCACTAAGATAAAGTACAATATGTCACGAGAAAACTATTTCAGAATCACTTGGATACATCAAAGCATTCCCAAGTCATTACCACATAAAGTGACATGTCAGATTTGGAAAAATGGGTCTGGTCCTGAAGGCCAAAATGAGCTTGGTCCTCAAGGGGTTAAAGGGGTTGTCCACCTTCTGACAACTGATGACCTATCCACCGGATAGGTCATCAGTATGTCATTGGTGCGGGTCCGACAACCGGACCCTGCACCGATAAGCGACTCTGGTGGCCTGCGGGCACTGGATGTTGTGGCACATAATGCTATGTACAGAGCCCGGAAGCAGTTGGCTCCGTACATAGAATAGCGGCCGTGCTGCAGAACTGCAGGTCCGCTCCTATTCACTTGAATAGGAGCAGAGCTGCAGTACTGCAGCTTCGACGCTATTCCGTGGCCGGAGCTAACTGCTTCCGGCTTGTACGTCGGGTGCATGGAGGCATCGGACCAGCTGATCTGTGCGGGGCCCAGGTGTCGGACCCCCACAGATCATGTACTGTTGACTTATCCGGTGGCTAGGTGATCAGTTGTCAGAAGCTGGAAAACTCCTTTAACCCCTTAGAGACAGACACAGACAGTTTTGGCCTTGTAAACACAGGCCATTTTTTCATGAAATCCGACATGCGTCACTTGACTTTGGAATGGTTTTACTAATCCAAGCAATGCTGAGATCGTTTTCTCGTGACACATTCTACTTTATGTAAGGGTTGGAATTTGATCGATACATTTAGTATTTTTCGAAATTTAAATATGTCTGCTTATAAGACAGATAATAACACAAAATAGTTACTAGTTAACATTTACCATATATCTACTTTATGTTAGCAACATTTTTTGAATG
Organism: Rhinoderma darwinii; assembly: GCF_050947455.1. NCBI lineage: Eukaryota > Metazoa > Chordata > Amphibia > Anura > Rhinodermatidae > Rhinoderma > Rhinoderma darwinii. The sequence continues at coordinate 240,764,426 of NC_134687.1, read as the reverse complement.
AAAGGACGTTACAAGGCAGAAATATCTCAAATTTTTTAAGAAAAATTTCAAAACCAATTTTTTAGGGACCAGTTCTGAAGTGGCTTTGAGGGGCCTATATATTAGAACCCCCCATAAATCACCCCATTTTAAAAACTGCCACCCTCAAAGTATTCAAAACTCTAAAATTTAGAAAGTTTCTTAACCCATTAGGGGTTTTACAGGATTTAATGCAGGGGTCTCAAACTTGCGACCCCTGAGGATGTTATCTGCGGCCCGCGTCACTATCCCATCAGGGGCTCCTCCTGGACCAGAATCCCCAGCCAGATCATTGCCGTTGCTTTGGCCGGGGATTATGCTCCTAGAGGTGACCCCTGACGTCACTGTCAATATATAGACAGTAACGTCAGGTGCTTCTCCAGGACAGGAAACTCCGGCCAGAGAGTCGGCAACGCTCTGGCAGGGGATGCTGGTCCAGGTGGAGCCCCTGATGTCACTGTCCATATATGGACAGTGACGTCAAAGGCTTCTCCAGGAGAGAAATCCCCAGGCAGAGCGTCGACAACGCCATTGCCGGGGATTCCACTTCTAGAGGGAGCCCAAATGGAGCTATCTACAGGGAGGGGAGAGTAGCACTGTCGACAGGGTGGGGTGTGGCACTATCTACAACTATCTACAAGGGTGTGTGTGTGGCACTATCTACAGAGGGCACTGTGGCATAATTTACATAGGGCACTGTGGCATTATCTACAGGGGGGTCTGTGGCACTATCTACAGAGGGCACCATTGCATTATCTACAGAGGGCACCGTGGAACGATCTATAGAGGGAACTATGGCACTATCTAAAAAGGAGCTGCCCAATCTTGATATTCATGTCTGCCAAATGCTGCCAACTGAGCAGCCAGACTGAATTTAGCGACACTTAAACTGGAAAACTGGATTGTTAAAATACGCACCTGGAGTGATTTCCGGTAAGTTTAAACATAGCGGAATTCTTATAGTAATGTAATGTAATATTGTTATAGTAGTTCAAATAACTAATTGATTAATTAGTGTATTGTATCAAATTTGAAAGTAATGCGGCCCACCAACTTCAAATTGTTTTGCAGAAATTATTTTTTAATCCATTTTTTTTGTAACACAGAAGGTCTTACCAGACAAACACAACTCAATATTTATTGCCGAGATTCTGCAGTTTTTAGAAATATCCCACATGGGGCCATAGTGTGATACTTGACCCAAATACAGGCCTCAGAAATGAAAGAGCACCTAGTTGATTTTTCGGCCTCCTTTTAATTAGAATATATTTTAGGCACTATGACAGTTTTGAAGAGGTCTTGTGGTGCCAAAACAACTCCCAAGCAATTTATTAAGGGGTAAAGTGAGCATTTTGACCCCTCAGGTTTTTGCTGAAATCATTGGAATTATGCAGTGAAAGTGAAAATCTAAATTCTCATAAAATGTAGTTATAGCGCATTCTTTTTCATAAGGAATAAAGGCGAAAAAGTACCCTAACATTTGTAAAGCAATTTTTCAGGCAATACCCAATATGTGGTCATAAACGGCTGTTTGGGCACACGGCATATCCCAGTGTCATTTGGCTTTTTGGAGTGTCATTTGGCTTTTTGGAGCTCAAATTTTGCTGGAATGGCTTTTGGGTGCCATGTCGCATTTGCAAAGCCCCTAAGAGACCAAAAGAGTGGAACCTACAAAAGTGACTTCATTTAGATAAACTACATCACTCAAGGAGTTCATCTAGGGGTATAATGAACATTTTGACCACACAGGTTTTTTGCTGAATTCATTTAAATTGGGCCGTGAAAATTAAAATCTATAGTTTTCCAATAAAACGTAGATTTTTTTTATTTCCACAAAAGATTAAAGGAGAAAAAGCACCCCAATATTTGTATATCAATTTCTCCCAACTACGGCAATAACCCATATGTAGTCATAAACTGCTGTTTGAGCACACGGCAGGGCTCAGAAGTGAAGAAGCACCGTTTGGCTTTTGGAGCTCAAATTTTGCTGGAATCGTTTTTGGGTGTCATGCCACATAGCCCCTGAGGTACCAGTACAGTGGAAACCCCTTAAAAGTGACTCCATTTTGAAACTACAGCCTTCAGGGCATTTAACTATGGATGTAGTGAGCATTTTGCCCCTACAGTTACGTCATAGATTTTATTAGAATTAGGCCGTTAAAATGAAAAATACAATTTTCAATGTCCCTTAACACAGGACACTGCCCGTTTTGGCCTTGTTGCTACAGCCGATTTTTTCAAATCTGACATGTGTCACTTTATGTGGTAATAGCTTTGGAATGCTGTTACCTATCCAAGCGATTCTGAGATGTATTGTACTTTATGTTAGTGGGGAAATTGGTCGATAAATTCACTATATATTTGTGAAAAACACCAAAATTTTGAGAAAATTTGCAAAAATGTGAATTTTTCTAAATTTAAATGCATCTGCTTGTGAAACAGATAGTAATACCACACAAAATAGTTACTAGTTAACATTTTCCACATCTACTTTATGTTGGAATTGTTTTTTGAACATCATTTTATTTTTCCAGGACGTTACAAGGCTTAGAACTTTAGCAGCAATTTCTCACATTTTCAAGAACATTTCCAAAACCTATTTTTTTTAGGAACCAGTCTAAAAATAATTTAGAAAGTTTCTTAACCTTTTAGATGTTTCACAGGAATTAAAGCAAAGTGGAGGTGAAATTGACAAATTAATTATTATTTTTTGAGAAAATAAATTTTTTTCTGTAAGGGTATGTTCACACACAGTGACCAAAGACGTCTGAAAATACGGAGCTGTTATCAGGCAAAAACAGCTCCTGATTTTCAGACGTTTTTATAGCAACTCGCGTTTTTCACTGCGTATTTTACGGACTTTTTGGAGCGGTTTTTCAATGGAGTCAATGAAAAACGGCTTGAAAAACGGCCCAAGAAGTGACATGCACTTCTTTTTTGCGCCGTATTTTGACAGCGACGCATAAAATTACACCTCGTGGGAACAGAACACTGTAAAACCCATTGCAAGCAAAAGCGGCAGATGTTTGTAGGCGTAATAAAGCGTTTCTCAGGCGTAATTCGAGGCGTAAAACGCCCGATTTTCGTCTGAAAACAGTGTTTGTGAACATACCCAAACACAGAAGGTTTTACCAGAGAAACCCAAATCAATATTTATTGCCCAGATTCTGCAGTTTTTAGAAATATCCCACATGTGGTCCTAGTGTGGTAATGCACTGAAACACCGGCCTCATAAGCAAGTGGAGTTTGGGGCTTTCTTTTTATTAGAATATATTTTATGCACCATTTCAGGACGCAGCCTAGTTTGGGCCTTAAGGCTCAGAGCCCATTTCAAATTTGACATATTTCACTTTATGTGGTAATAATTTTGGAATGCTTAAACCTATCCAAGCGATTCTGAGATTGTTTTCTCATGAGACATTGGGCTTTATGATTGTGGTAAAATTTGGTCTATATATTCCGTGTTTATTTGTGAATAATTGCAAAATTTGGAGAAAATTTGAAAAAAATTGAATTTTTCTGAATTAAAATGCATCTGCTTGTAAAACAGATGGTTATACCACCAAAAATAATTACTAGTTCACATTTCCCATATGTCTACTATATGTTGGCATCATTTTTTTAACATTCTTTTATTTTTCTAGGATGTTACACGGCTTAGAACAATTTCTCATATGTTGTATCAAATTTAAAATGACACCATTTTTAAGTACCAGTTCAGTTCTGAAGTGGCTTTGAGGGGGTTATGTATTAGAAACCCCCATAAAATACACCATTTTAGAAACTAGACCCCTCAAAGTATTCAAAACAGCATTTCGTTTATTAACCCTTTAGGCATTCCACAGGAATTTAATGCAAAGTAGAGGTGAAATGTACAAATTAAATTTTTTGTCAGAAAATCCATTTTATTCAAAAAAAAATTCTGTAAAACAGAAGGGTTTTCTAGAAAAACGCAACTCAATATTTATTGCCCAGATTGTGCAGTTTTTAGAAATATCTCACATGTGGCCCTAGTGTGGTAATGGACTGAAGCACCAGCCTCAGAAGCAAAGGAACACCTAGAGGATTTTGAGGCCTCCTTTTTATTAGGCACCATGTCCGGTTTGAAGAGGTCTTGTGGTGCCAAAACAGTGGAAACCCCCCAAAAGTGACCCTATTTGGCAAACTACACCCGTCAAAGAACTTATCAAGGGGTATAGTGGGCATTTAGATCCCACAGGTTTTTTGCTGCAATTTGTGGAATTAGGTTGTGCAATTGAAAATCTAATTTTTCCGATAAAAGGTACAAATTTTTAATTTTGACAAGGAATAAAGGAGAAAAAGCACTCCAACATTTGTAAAGCAATTTCTCCCGATTACGCCAATACCCCATATGTGGTCATAAACTGCTGGTTGGACAAATGGCAGAGTTCAGAAAGGCAGGAGCGCTATTTGACGTGTAGATTTTGCTGGATTGGTTTCTTGACGCCCTTAAAAGTGACCCCCTTTTGGAAACTAGACCCCTTGAGGAATTCATTATAGTTTTCATGGGGTGCATGCGACTTTTTGATCTGTTTTTATTCTATTTTTTAAGAGGCGTGGTGACTAAAAAACAACAATTCTACTATTTTTTTTATTCTTTTTTTTTTTACAGTGTTCACCATGCGCTATAAATGACATATTCACTTTATTCTGTGGGGCGATACGATTACGGCGATACCATATGTTTATAGTTTTTTTTATGTCTTACGTCGTTTGCACGATAAAATACTTTTTATAAAAAATCACTTACTTTTGGAGTCGCCATATTTTAAGAGCCATAACTTTTTTCTTTTTCCATCAAGAAAGCCGTGTGAGAGGACTTGTTTTTTGTGTAATGAACTGTAGTTTCGATCAGGACCATTTTTAGGTACATGCGACTTTTTGATCTCTTTTTATTCCATTACATTTCGCCATATGTACTTAGGTCAATCCATTATAGCTACATATTAATGGGCCACTTTGGGTCATCATCATCAAGTACCTATGCTACTGTATTGATTGTATGTTTTTTCATGACGACCAAGATCACATACATACTCTTCACTGAATTATTGTCACACTTATCATGACTATTCAATGCTTAATTAATTATTTTCTCAGCATCATAAATTATCAAGCAAATTTGAACTAGCCCATTATACATTCAATGGTATCATAGGATCGCGCAGTATATTTTGTAAAGGAATTTATAGCCTACTCCTTGGGTTCCCAGATTTACAGTCTCTGATATTTGCCTAAGTTTTTGCACATTATGATGATATTATTATGATATTATTATGATATTATTATGATATTATCACCAGCCATTGGTTGGTTTTATTCATTTCAAATTTATTTTCTAACATCAGTCTATACATATTAATACCATTTGCACATGGTTCTATACATTTTGAACTTATTTTCCAACATTAGTCTATGCACAACAATACCATCTGCATATGACTTTTCCTATGGTTATATATATAACTAGTGTTTAATTCATTTGTTAGGTTTTTTAGGCATGTAATCAACAATATTTATTATTACACTATTTTATGATAATGTGACTTGCATTGATGAGTTATAAAACGCAATCAAGGTACACCATCGTAACTCGTTGAATGTCCCTTTCTATGAATACTCACATCCTCTCATTCTCCAACTCTGTTGTTCTGTCTATTACCATTATCAACTATCAGTGGACTTTAACTGATCTTACTCGATGCTCTTTCTATCAGCAAACACAGCTTGTTTTGCATACTATATAAGTCCATATTCACACTTACTGAGCTCTGTTAACGCGCATTTTTTTCATCAGCCCTTTTTTTTTTTTTTTCATCAGCTCTTTATCCGTTGCGGTTTGTTCGGCCACAGGGGTTTTTTCTCTGTGATCCGACAGGTTATATGATGTATTTTTGGGTTTATATCTTTGAGCCATTCGTTTCCATTCTATATTAACCATTTTACCTAACACAATGTGCATTTATTTTAGACTGACAGTAGTCTCGAACAACTATTGACATAAGTGAATTGAATTACCATAGACCATTTACATTCTATAATACTACAGCATTTTGATTCTTCTTCATTTCTGTTTTTAATCTCTTTATATTTTCTCACACTTTTCAATGTTTCAATTTGTCAACATGTCATGTTTGCTTTTTATGTATAAGTACTGATAAGGCCGTGTGTCTCAGTCTCTTTTGTATGCACTCATTTAAGATATACGGGTTTACCATCTACTATCATCAACGATATTGTTACACTTATACCCGTTACTTTTATTATTTTTCCTATTATATTATACCAATATGACATTGTTAATATACATATGAGGGCCAGGCTTCCAACTAGCTTTGGTTCGTATCTACTCATACTACTAGCCACTCCTTAATTCTTGGCATCTACCAATTACCAGCATTTGCATATTGGCCTTTCCTGCTGATTGATTAGCATATAAGGATATCTCAGACACACGGTCTTCTACTCATTTGCCATGACTAAGATCGCAGACTGCGATCGAAACGCGTAGGCTCAGGTTCAAGCCCTGACTACTCACACCTTGGGACTGCGTCTCCCTTCTGTTTTATGCTTTTTTCTCCAATAAACATGGGACTCCGGTTTCCCTTTTAACTTACCATCAGCGCTGGATCAATTCTTCTCTACATTCTTTGGGCCTTAAGGCTCAGAGCCCATTTCAAATTTGACATATTTCACTTTATGTGGTAATAATTTTGGAATGCTTAAACCTATCCAAGCGATTCTGAGATTGTTTTCTCATGAGACATTGGGCTTTATGATTGTGGTAAAATTTGGTCTATATATTCCGTGTTTATTTGTGAATAATTGCAAAATTTGGAGAAAATTTGAAAAAAATTGAATTTTTCTGAATTAAAATGCATCTGCTTGTAAAACAGATGGTTATACCACCAAAAATAATTACTAGTTCACATTTCCCATATGTCTACTATATGTTGGCATCATTTTTTTAACATTCTTTTATTTTTCTAGGATGTTACACGGCTTAGAACAATTTCTCATATGTTGTATCAAATTTAAAATGACACCATTTTTAAGTACCAGTTCAGTTCTGAAGTGGCTTTGAGGGGGTTATGTATTAGAAACCCCCATAAAATACACCATTTTAGAAACTAGACCCCTCAAAGTATTCAAAACAGCATTTAGTTTATTAACCCTTTAGGCATTCCACAGGAATTTAATGCAAAGTAGAGGTGAAATGTACAAATTAAATTTTTTGTCAGAAAATCCATTTTATTCCAAAAAAAAATTCTGTAAAACAGAAGGGTTTTCTAGAAAAACGCAACTCAATATTTATTGCCCAGATTGTGCAGTTTTTAGAAATATCTCACATGTGGCCCTAGTGTGGTAATGGACTGAAGCACCAGCCTCAGAAGCAAAGGAACACCTAGAGGATTTTGAGGCCTCCTTTTTATTAGGCACCATGTCCGGTTTGAAGAGGTCTTGTGGTGCCAAAACAGTGGAAACCCCCCAAAAGTGACCCTATTTGGCAAACTACACCCGTCAAAGAACTTATCAAGGGGTATAGTGGGCATTTAGATCCCACAGGTTTTTTGCTGCAATTTGTGGAATTAGGTTGTGCAATTGAAAATCTAATTTTTCCGATAAAAGGTACAAATTTTTAATTTTGACAAGGAATAAAGGAGAAAAAGCACTCCAACATTTGTAAAGCAATTTCTCCCGATTACGCCAATACCCCATATGTGGTCATAAACTGCTGGTTGGACAAATGGCAGAGTTCAGAAAGGCAGGAGCGCTATTTGACGTGTAGATTTTGCTGGATTGGTTTCTTGACGCCCTTAAAAGTGACCCCCTTTTGGAAACTAGACCCCTTGAGGAATTCATTATAGTTTTCATGGGGTGCATGCGACTTTTTGATCTGTTTTTATTCTATTTTTTAAGAGGCGTGGTGACTAAAAAACAACAATTCTACTATTTTTTTTATTCTATTTTTTTTACAGTGTTCACCATGCGCTATAAATGACATATTCACTTTATTCTGTGGGGCGATACGATTACGGCGATACCATATGTTTATAGTTTTTTTTATGTCTTACATCGTTTGCACGATAAAATACTTTTTAAAAAAAATCACTTACTTTTGGAGTCGCCATATTTTAAGAGCCATAACTTTTTTCTTTTTCCATCAAGAAAGCCGTGTGAGAGGACTTGTTTTTTGTGTAATGAACTGTAGTTTCGATCAGGACCATTTTTAGGTACATGCGACTTTTTGATCTCTTTTTATTCCATTTTTTAGGAGGTGAAGTGACCAAAAAATTGTGATTCTGGTATGGTTTATTATTATTTTCTTTTATGGCGTTCACCGTGCGGGATAAATAATGAAATAATTTTGTAGTTCAGGCAGTTATGGACACGGCAATACCAATTATGTTTAGTTTATTTGTTTATTTTAATAATAAAGACTGATAAGGGGAAAAGGGGGATTTTTACTTTTATTACTTTTAAAACTTTTATTTTCTTATTTTTACGCAACTTTTTTTAAACTTTTATACTTTGTACCACTAGTGTACTTGAGGGCAGGAGGCCCTGATCGCAATTCTAATACACTGGACTACATGCATAGTGCAGTGTATTAGAGCTGTCAGCTACTCGCTGACAGAAAGCATAGTGGGTCCTGACTCTGCCGCCCGCTATCATGTTGCGGGCCGTCGATGGCAGTTTAACCCCTAGGAAGCCATGATCGCTATTGAATGCGGCTTCTGAGGGGTTAATCGGCAGGGACCACCGCGATCGATCCCTGCACACAGAACTGTGATAGCCTGCTGTCGGAAACAGCAGCTATCACAGCTCATGAACGCGCCCCGTGCGATTGGCGCCGTGTTTCATCTATGACATAGGAGATTATGTCATGGAGCGCGAACGATGCCGTTTCCATGACATAATAGTATGTCCTGGAGCGTTAATGGGTCTTGTGGGGCCAAAACAGTCGAAACCCCAAAAATACACCATTTGGCAAACTATACCCCTCAAGGAATTTATCAAGAGGTATAGTGAGCATTTTGACCCTACTGTTTTTTTGTTGAATTTAGTGAAAATAAAACCTGAAAAGAAAAATCTACATTTTTTTCAAATAAAACGTAGAAATTATACATTTTTACAAGGCATAAAGGAGAAAAAGCACCCCAACATTTGAAAAGCAAATTCTCCTGATTAAGGCAATACCCCATATTTGGCAATAAACTGCTGTTTAGACCATCAGGAGGGAAGGAGCACCATTTGGCTTTTGGAGCTCAAGTTTTGCTGGAATGGTTTTCGGGTGCCTTGTTGCTTTTGCAAAGCCCCTGAGGGATCAAAACAATAAAAAAAATAAAAGTTACCCCATTTGGGAAAATACAGCCCTCAAGTAATTTATTGAGCGGTATGGTGAGTATTTTGAGTCCACAGGTTTTTTGCTGAATTTAGTGGAATTAGGCCGTGAAAATGAAAATCTACGTTTTTTTCGAATAAAATGTAGTTTTAGCTTTCATTTTTTCACAATAGATAAAGGAGAAAAAGCACCCCAACATTTGTAAAGCAAACTCTTCTGGGCACAGCAATATCCCATATGTGGTAACAAACTGCTGTTTGGACACACGGCAGGACTCAGAAAGATAGGAGCGCAATTTGGCATGCAGATTTGTGTTTTGGGCGCCATGTCGCATTTGCAAAACCCCTGCTTCATAGATTTATTATTTGCCTGGAAGTATGGCAGGGATCAGGAGTGAAAAGGCATCATACGAATTTGAGGCCTATTTTGGTGATTTTCACAGCATTGGCCCACAATTGAAGGGCTCTAGGGTCAAAAAGTAAAACAAACCCCCTAGAAATGACCCCTATTTTGGAACCTACACCCCTTAAGACAATTTTTAAGGGGTGTAGTAAACATTTTGACCCCACAGGTGTTTTTCTCATTAGAAATCAATGTGCAGCGGATGGTGCAAATTGAAAATTGCAATTTTCGACTGACATGCCATTTTAGTGCACAATATGTTATGCCCAGTTTGTGCCACTGAAGACAAATACCTCTGTGACATGCGCAGCTCATAGCGATTAGCGCAGAAGCTGGTTTGTAGGGGGAAATCCGGCGTCATCTTGTTGAAGCCTGGCAACATAGCAGGTAAGGTGTGTGTACGTGCGTGCAGGGTGCTTGCTTGTTGGGGGGATTGTGGTTTGCTGGGGTGTCTGTGTAAGTATTTATATTTTTCATATTTCTAACTTTATTTTTTTTGTTTTGCAGGTTCCGCTGGACCTATTAGACTAGGTCGTAGATTCGGTGGACTACTGCGATCTATGTTTTTTTCTAAATAGAATGGTTAACGAGGCTTGTGGGGGAGTTTGTAGTTCAATAAAAATATTTTCTTGTTTTTTTAATACTTTATTAGCGCCTGGATAATGGCAGTTGTCTGATTGACGACGTCCATTACTAATACGAGGCTTAGGGTATGTTCACACGCACTGTTTTCAGACGTAATTTTGGCATTTTACGCCTCGAATTACGCCTGAAAAAACGGCTCCATTATGCCTACAAACATCTGTCCATTGCTTTCAATGAGAATTACGATGTTCTGTTCCCACGAGCCTTTATTTTACGCGTCGCTGTCAAAATACTGCGCATAACATGACGGCTTGTCAAAAGAAGTGCAGGACACTTCTTGGGACGTTTTTGGAGGTGTTTTTCATTGACTCCATTGAAAAACAGATCCAAAAACGGCCGTAAAAAACATGAGTTGCTACAAAAACTTCTCAAAATCAGAAGCTGTTTTCACTTGAAAACAGCTCCGTATTTTCAGACGTTTTTGGTCACTGCCCTTAGAGTTAGCCAGTAAAAAGGCTAGCACTTACCCCCATTATTACCCCGGTACCCATTACCACCAGGGGTGCCGAGTACAATCCAGTACCCGACCATCTGTAGTGATTGTCGGTCACTGGGGTAGCCGCAGGCTGGTATTACGAGCCTGGGAAGGGCCAAAAACCATGGCCCTTCCCACCCTGGTAATGCGAGCCAGCTGCTGCTATGTTGTATCTGGCTGTTTATAAAAAATGGGGGGGGGACCCCACGTCGTTTAAAAAAAAACCTCAAATATTACGTGGGGTCACCCCCATTTTTCATAATTAACCAGATACAACATAGCAGCAGCAGGCTAGCATTACCGGGGTGGGAAGGGCCACGGTCTTTGGCCCTTCCCAGCCTCATAATACCAGCCTGCGGCTGCTCCAGTGACTGTTCACCATTACAGATGGTAAGGTACTGGATTGTACCCGGCTCTTCCCGGCAACCCTGATGGTGGAGGGTACCGAAGTAATAATGGGGGTTAGTGCTAGCTTTTTAACTGGCTAACACTAAGCCCCGCCTTAGTAATGGACATCTTCAAACAGACAACTGCCATTACTAAGGCGCTAATAAAGTATTAAAAAAACAGTCATAAGAAAATATTTTTATTGAACTAAAAACTCCCCCACACAATCCTCATAAACCATTTTATTTAAAAAACAAAACGTAGATCGCAGTAGTCCACTGAATCTACGACGTAGTCCAATAGGTCAAGCGGAACCTGCAAAACAAAACAAAAAAATAATGTTAGGCCTCAAGCACACTTCAGTGAAATGCTTCAGTGTGCTATCTGGTTTTTTTTTATGCGAGTGATGCACACTTTTTTTTAACGGAACCGTGTAGCCGTTCAAACAAAAATAGAATAGGTCCTAGTCCTGTCCATTTTTTGCGGAACAGTCTCGGCCATTCCATTCATTTGGTTCATTGAAACAGTGGACCGTACACAGAAGCCATCCGTGTGTGGTCCACGTTTCACCGATCGGTGACTTGCGTCCGTACGGTGAGCAACGGATGTCTGCATGAGGCCTTAGTAATATGAAAAATAAAAATATTTATACTCACCTACAGCAGACTTCTGTCTTCTCCCTGTGTCGCAATGTAAAGTAGGGGCCAATGAAAGATAATTCCCTTAGGGCATGTAAACGCGGCACTAAGAAAAAACTGATGTGTGAACCTGTCAAATACACTAGCGTTTTTGGTGAAGCGGTTTTTAACCCCTTCGCGATCAGGTCAGTACTATTACGTCGCGCTAAGTACATCGTTTGCGCTCAGGTCAGTAATAGTACTGACCTGAGTAAACACGGCGCCATCTTTCCCCGGCGCGTGTCTGAGCTGTGATACCTGGTGTTTCCGACAGCAGGCTATCACAGCTTAGTGTGCAGGGACCGATCGCGGTGGTCCCCGCCGATTAACCCTTAGAAGCCGCGTTCAATAGCGATCGCGGCTTCTTAGGGGTTAAGCTGCCATCGCCGGCCTGCTACACGATAGCGGGCCGCGATGGCTACTATGGCAACCAGAATCCTAACAATGGACTCTGGCTACGCCATCGACGGAAGCCTAGTGGGTCCCGGCAAAGTCAGGACCCACTATGCTTGCTGTCAGCGAACAGCTGACAGCTCTAATACACTGCACTACGTATGTAGTGCAGTGTATTAGAATAGCGATCAGAGCCTCCTGCCCTCAAGTCCCCTAGTGGGACAAAGTAAAAAAAGTGTGAAAAAGTAAAAAAAAGTTGTGTAAAAATAAGAAAATAAAAGATTTAAAAGTAATAAAAGTAAAAATCCCCCTTTTTCCCTTATCAGTCCTTTATTATTAATAAAAATATATAAATAAACAAATAAACTATACATAATTGGTATCGCCGCGTCCGTAACGGCCTGAACTACAAAACAATGTCGTTATTTATCCCGCACAGTGAACGCCGTAAAAGAAAATAATAATAAACCGTACCACAATCACAATTGTTTGGTCACTTCATCTCCCAAAAAATGGAATAAAAAGAGATCAAAAAGTCGCATGTACCTAAAAATGGTACTGATCGAAACTACAGTTCGTTACGCAAAAAATAAGTCCTCGCACGGCTTTATTGATGGAAAAATAAAACAGTTATGGCTCTTAGAATAAGGTAACACAAAAAGTGAACGTATTTTATTGTGTAAATGCCATAAGACATAAAATAAAACTATAAACATCTGGTATCGCCGTAATCGGATCGCCCCGCAGAATAAAGTGAATATGTCATTTATAGCGCATGGTGCACGCTGTGAAAAAAATAGAATAAAAAACAATAGTAAAATTGCTGTTTTTTTAGTCACCACGCCACCTAAAATTAGAATAAAAACTGATCAAAAAGCCGCATGCACCCCAAGAAAACTACAATGGATTCCTCAAGGTCTCTAGTTTCCAAAAAGGGGTCACTTTTCGGGGGTTTCCACTGTTTTAGCACCACAAGACCTCTTCAAACCGGACATGGTGCCTAATAAATTAAATTAAATTAATTAAATGTCACTTCTACTTTGCTCTAAATTCCTGTGAAACACCTAAAGGGTTAATAAACTTTATAAATGCTGTTGTGAATACTTTGAGGGGTCTAGTTTCTGAAATGGGGTGTTTGATAAGGGTGTCTAATATATGGGCCCCTCAAAGCAACTTCAGAACTGAGCTGGAAATTAAAAAATAAAATATAAATGAGGCAATACTTTGCTTCTTACATTATACTCATAATAAGCCGCGCCCACCCCGAGATGACCCCAGTTTTGACCGTTTGTATAAACGGAGACCCCTATTAGACCGTTTCAGTGCCCGGTTTTCCCAGCATTCACCCCCGAGAAGTGTATTTCTATAGATGAATCCCTGGTACATTTTAAAGGGAGGCTTCAATTCCGCCAGTACCTGCCGGGTAGGAGGGCAAGGTATGGCGTGAAGATGTATAAGCTGTGCGAGAGTGCATCAGGGTATACCTACAAATTTAGGATATATAAAGGGAAGGACACCAGTATTCAGCCCCCAGAATGCCCCCCCTTACTGGGAGTTAATACAAAAATTGTGTGGGATTTGGTGCACCCACTGCTGGACCAGGGTTACCACCTCTACCTGGATAATTTTTATACCAGCGTCCCACTCTTCAACTGCCTCGCTTCCAGAAGTCCTGCGGCATGCGGCACTGCTAGAAGTAATCTGAGAGGCCTCCCTAAGACTCTGCAGGGCAAAGCTCAGAAGGGGTGAGAGCAGGGCACAATCTAGCAGCAACATATTGTGTGTCAAGTACAAGACCAGGGAGATGCCACACCAGTACCCATGTACCTGTACGAGGTACCAGTACAGGGACCCCCAAACCAGACTGCATCCTGGACTACAATAGGTACATGGGACGGGTGGACTTGTCAGATCAAGTCCTGAAGCCCTACAGTACTTCTGGAAGCGGGGCCACAGGCATCGTACCAGGGCAACACTTTTTAGGAGAAGTTCCCCAAACTGGCAAGAAGGGAAAAAGTCAAAAGAGGTGCAGAGTCTGCTATAAGAGGGGGATAAGGAAGGACACAATATATCAATGTGACGCGTGTCCCGAAAAACCAGAGCTCTGTATGAAAGAGTGTTTTAAAATTTATCATTCATCCCTTTATTTTTAATTTACCCCAGTTTTATTCGCTCTGATCCACTTCGCACAGCTTACCCCTCCTCATCTTTCCCCTCTGAGCCCTGTTGTGTGCCCAGGCAGCTGATAACAGCCACATGTAGGGTATTGCCGTACCCAGGAGAACCAACATTACAGTTTATGAGGTGTATATCTCCGGTGACGCATGCTGGGCACAAAATTTCGGACACTGAATTGGCATATATGTATAGAAAATTGCAAATTTCACTCTGCACCAACTGCTGCACATTATATTTTACACAATACCTGTGGGGTCAAAATGCTCACTACACCTCTAGATGAATGCCTTAAGGGGTGTAGATTTTAAAACAGGGTCACTTCTCGGGGGTTTCAACTGTACTGGTACCTTAGGGGCTTCTGCGTACAAGACTTAGCACCAGAAAAGCTCCAGTAGGCCAAATGGTGGTCCTTTCCTTCTGAGCCCTGCCGTGTGCCCAGGCAGCTAATAACAGCCACATGTAGGGTATTGCCGTACCCGGGAGAGCCCACATTACAGTTTATGGGGTGTATGTCTCCGGTGGCACATGCTGGGCACAATATATCGGATACTGACATGGCATATATATATATAAAATTGCAAATCTCACTCTACACCATCTTCTGCGCATTATCTTTTACACAATACCTGTGGGGTCAAAATGCTCACTACACCTCTAGATGAATTCGTTAAGGGGTGTCGTTTTTAAAACGGGGTCACTTCTCGGGGGTTTCAACTGTACTGATACCTCAGGGGCTTCTGCACACGTGACTTAGCACCAGAAAATTCCCAGTAGGCCACATGGTGGTCCTTTCCTTCTGAGCCCTCCCATGGGCCCAAACGGCAGTTTATCACAACAAATAGGGTATTGCCACACTCAGGACAAATTGGGCAACAAAATTCGGTATTTTATTCCTTGTGAAAATAAGAAATTTTGAGCCAAAACTACCTCTTATTGGAAAAAATAAAAACATTTTTAATTCACAGCCCAATTCAAATAAATTCTGTGAAAAAACTGTGAGTCTAAATGGTCACAACACCCATAAATAAATTCTTTGAGGGGTGTAGTTTCCAAAATGGGGTGACTTCTGGTGGGTTTCCATTGCTTTGATACCTCTGGGGCTCTGCAAATGCAACATGGCACCCGAAAACCAATCCAGCAAAATCTGGGCTCCAATGAACACATAGCGCTCCTTTCCTTCTGAGGCCTCCCATGGGCCCAAACGGCAGTTTATCACCACAAATGGGGTATTGCCGAACTCAGGACAAATTGGGCAACAAATTGGGGTATTTTATTCCTTGTGAAAATAAGAAATTTTGAGCCAAAACTACCTCTTATTGGAAAAAATTACATTTTTTTGAATTCACAGCCCAATTCAAATAAATTCTGTGAAAAAACTGTGGAGTCTAAATGGTCACAACACCCATAAATGAATTCCTTGAGGGGTGTAGTTTCCAAAATGGGGTCACTTCTGGTGGGTTCCCATTGCTTTGATACCTTTGGGGCTCTGAAAATGCGACATGGCACCCGAAAACCAATCCAGCAAAATCTGGGCTCCAAAGAACACATAGCGCTCCTTTCCTTCTAATACCTCCCATGGGCCCAAACGGCAGTTTATCGCCACAAATAGGGTATTGCCGCACTCAGGACAAATTTGGCAACAAATTGGGGTATTTTATTCCTTGTGAAAATAAGAAATTTTGAGCCAAAACTACCTCTTATTGGAAAAAATAAAAACATTTTTAATTCACAGCCCAATTCAAATAAATTCTGTGAAAAAACTGTGGAGTCTAAATGGTCACAACACCCATAAATAAATTCTTTGAGGGGTGTAGTTTCCAAAATGGGGTGACTTCTGGTGGGTTTCCATTGCTTTGATACCTCTGGGGCTCTGCAAATGCAACATGGCACCCGAAAACCAATCCAGCAAAATCTGGGCTCCAAAGAACACATAGCGCTCCTTTCCTTCTGAGGCCTCCCATGGGCCCAAACGGCAGTTTATCACCACAAATGGGGTATTGCCGAACTCAGGACAAATTGGGCAACAAATTCGGTGTATTTTATTCCTTGTGAAAATAAGAAATTTTGAGCCAAAACTACCTCTTATTGGAAAAAATTACATTTTTTTGAATTCACAGCCCAATTCAAATAAATTCTGTGAAAAAACTGTGGAGTCTAAATGGTCACAACACCCATAAATGAATTCCTTGAGGGGTGTAGTTTCCAAAATGGGGTCACTTCTGGTGGGTTCCCATTGCTTTGATACCTTTGGGGCTCTGAAAATGCGACATGGCACCCGAAAACCAATCCAGCAAAATCTGGGCTCCAAAGAACACATAGCGCTCCTTTCCTTCTAATACCTCCCATGGGCCCAAACGGCAGTTTATCGCCACAAATAGGGTATTGCCGCACTCAGGACAAATTTGGCAACAAAATGGGGTATTTTATTCGTTGTGAAAATAAGACATTTTGAGCCAAAACTATATCTTATTGGAAAAAAGTTTTTTTTTTTAAATTCACAGCCTAATCCAAATAAGTTCTGTGAAAAAACTGTGGGGTCTAAATGGTCACAACACCCATAAATAAATTCCTTGAGGGGTTTTATTTCCAAAATGGGGTCACTTTTGGTGGGTTTCCATTGCTTTGATACCTCTGAGGCTCTGCAAATGCGACATGGCACCCGAAAACCAATCCAGCAAAATCTGGACTCCTAAGAACACACAGCGCTCCTTTCCTTCTGAGGCCTCCCATGGGCCCAAACGGCAGTTTATCACCACAAATGGGGTATTGCCACACTCAGGAAAAATTGGGCAACAAAATGGGGCATTTTGTTTCCTGTGAAAATAAGAAATTCTGATCAAAAATGACATCTTATTGGAAAAATTGTCATTCTTTTAATTTCACAGCCCAATTCAAATACGCGCTGTGAAAAAACTACGGTGTCAAAATGGTAACAATAACCATAAATGAATTTCTTGAGAGGTGCTGTTTCCAAAATGGGGTCAGTTTTGTGGGATTCCTACTGTTTTGGCACCTCAACACCTCTCCAAACCTGGCATGCTGCCTAAATTATATGCTAATAAAAAAGAAGCACCAAAATGCACTAGGTGCTTCTTTGCTTCTGGGGCTTGTGTTTTAGTCCACGAGCGCACTAGAGCCACATGTGGGACATTTCTAAAAACTGCAGAATCTGGACAATACATATTCGTAGTGTTTCTCTGGTAAAACCTTCTTTGTTACAGAAAAAAAATAGAACAAAATTGAAATTCAGCAAGAAAAATGAAATTTGCAAATTTCACCTCCACTTTGCTTTAATTCCTGTGAAATGCCTGAAGGGTTAAAAAACTTTCTAAATGCTGTTTTGAATACTTTGAGGGGTCTAGTTTTTAAAATGGGGTGTTTTATGGGGGTTTCTAATACATAGGCCCCTCAAAGCCTCTTCACAACTGAACAGGTACCTTAAAAAAAGGGCTTTTGAAATTTTCTTAAAAATATGAGAAATTGCTGTTCATGTTCTAAGCCTTGAAACGTCCAATAAAAATAAAATAATGCTCTATAAACTATGCATATCTAAAGTAGACATATGGGAAATGTGAACTAGTAACTATTTTGGCTGGTATAACCATTTGTTTTACAAGCACATGCATTTAAATTCGGAAAAATGCTATTTTTTCAAATTTTTCTCAAAATTTTGCAATTTTTCACAAATAAACACTGAATATATCGACCAAATGTTACCACTAACATAAAGCCCAATGTCTCACGAGAAAACAGTCTCAGAATCGCTTGGATAGGTTTAAGCATTCCGACGTTATTACCACATAAAGTGAAATATGTCAGATTTGAAAAATGGGCTCTGAGCCTTAAGGCCAAAACTAGGCTGCGTCCTTAAGGGGTTAAAATACAGGGATTTTGACGCATTTTTTTGCACGTTTTGTGTGCGTTTTTTGCACGTTTTTGGTGCGTAGGTAGGACTCCCACTGACTCTGGGAACATTAAGCGCATTTTATGTTCATCTTTATTAGCCTTTTGGGGTGTTCTAGCGCCTCTGCCAGCTAGCATTGTACCATCTCTTCGAAAATGGACCTGGACACTGCTTAGCAATTTGAAGACACGTTTTCCTGGCTTGTAGCCAAAAATATGGAGGGGGTGAGTCTCCCTCCCACATTTACAGCAGCTGTAAATCAGGTTGCTTTGCCTTATTCACCTTGCTGTAATTCTTGGAAGTGCTTCCTCTGGTGGCCAACATAGGAAAACATGTCAAATTCTTATTTTATTTTTAATACTTCCCACCTTGTGGACGAAAAAAAAATTAAAAAAAAATTAAACAAAAATAAGTAACTTATTTTAAAAAATTGTTTTCATTCGCGACACATTACATTTGAGTAAGTTCTCCCGGGTATTGAAGTGACATATGCAGACATAAACTGCTGTTTTGGCACAGAAGCGAGGGAGCGTAATTTGGAATTTACTGGTATTTCCGTTTATAATGTGGGGGCATATGTAAGCTGTGTGGAGTACATTAGGGCATAATAAGGTGGTATAATAACGAGGAAAATAAATAATAATTTACAGATGTCGTCAGTGTCGCACTGATAAATGGTGCCCAATCGTATCCCCCTTTTGGAGCACACTCTAACTTTTGAGTCACCATATTCCGAGATCCATAACTTTTTTATTTTTTAATCTAAGGAGTTGTGTGAGGGCTTAGTACCATTTTGGGGTACATGCGACTTTTTGATTACTTTTTATTCCATTTTTTGGCAGGCAAGGTGACCATAAAACAGAAATTCCGGCATTGTTGTTTATTTAATTCCACTGGATAGGTCATAAATGTTAGATCGGTGGGGGTCTTTCTGCTGGGACCCAGGAAGAGGACACCATACCTGCCAGCTGCATGATGGCGGCTAGGAGAACTTTGAATGGAGCGGTGGCTGGGCATGCACGGTGCCGCTTTTTTTTAGAACACTATGAGGCTGATGGAAACAGCCAAGCACAGCGTGTCTTGCGGCTGGTGGAACAGGGACCACCGCAGACGGGCCACCACCAATCTAGCATTTATCACCTATCCAGTGGATAATGCTTCAGGCTGGAATACCCATTTAAAGGGATTATTAAAACAGACAGGTCAGGAGAGCAAATATATTTAGAACCGTACTGTAATCCACTAAATAGTTGATAAATTCCGCCCACATAAACCCCCACTGATCGCCAGAACAGGCGGCGGCTAGGAGAATGAAAAAATAATTTTTTAATGAAAAAATACTGGGAAGGGGTTATAAGGGTAAGACATAAAAGATTGTGAATAAGTAGGGACACTTATGTGAGAAAATTTAGGACATATATGAAAGTACAATAAGGGTATGCTCACACGCAGTGTTTTACACGTAATTCGGGTGTTTTACGCCTCGAATTACGCCTGAAAAATGCCCCTAATACGCCTACAAACATCTGCCCATTGCTTTCAATGGGTTTTACGGTGTTTTGTTCCCACGAGCCCTAATTTTACGCGTCGCTGTCAAAATATGGCGCATAAAAAGACGCCCGCCAAAAAAATGTGCATGTCATTTCTTGGGACATTTTTGGAGGCGTTTTTCCTTGACTCCATTGAAAAACAGCTCCAATAACGGCCGTAAAATACGCCGCGAAAAACACGAGTTGCTACAAAAACGTCTGAAAATCAGGAGCTCTTTTTGCCTGAAAACAGCTCCGTATTTTAAGAAGTTTTTGGCCACTGCGTGTGAACATACCCTTATTATACTCAAAAATTTAAGCAAATTGTGAAAATGAAAACATTTACTATTTTTACACATAAAAAAGTGTAAACAACAAAAAGTAAATGGTATGGCCGTCTCCACAAAAGTCTGAACTATTAAAATATCTTATTATATAACCCCTTGGCGACATGTAACATAACTGCGGCGGTCGGCTGTATGTTACAGCTAACACCTCACCGCAACGGTCAGCTGTTAGAAAGAGGGGGAATAAATGGAATAGAAAATAGAATAAGAAGTGATTCGAAAGTCGTATTTACCCCAACATAGTACCAATAAAAACTACAGCTCGCCCTGCAAAAAATCAAGCCCTCATACCACTGCTTCGACGGAAGAACACAAAAAAAAAACGTATAGGTTTCAGAATATGGTGGATATATATGTTACTTTAAATGGTGACATTAAAGAGTAACTAAACTTTCAGAAAACTTCTGACATGTCATAGTGACATGTGAGAAATTCTGATCGGTGGGAGTCCAAGCACTAAAACCCCCACTGATCGCTAAAACGAAGCGGTTGAGCGCTGAGCCGCTTGGATTCTGATCGGCTTTTCTCGGAAAGCCGATGTAATGGAGTACGGACTCAATAGAAAGTGTATGGGCCCATAGACCGTAACATCGGCTTTCCGAGAAAAGCCAATCAGAAACGAAGCAGCTCAGCGCTCACCGGAGCACTTCTGCCGCTGTGTTTTAGCCAGGGGTGTAGCTAGGAGGGGCAGGTGGGCCCCGGGCGCAACTAAGAGGGAACAACGCAAACGCCGCTTGCATCTTTGAAAGGCGCTGATTGGCAGGGCAGAATGACATGCCCTGTCAATCAGAGCTTTTCAACTATGCAAGTGGCGCGATAACAACACCCCGCTTGTGTCGTTCAACCCCAGTAGATCTGCTCAGGAGAGAGCAGGTCTGCATTGGAACGGGATTAAGGTTAGTATGTAAACTTTTGGTTTTTTTTATCCTAATAAAAATGGGAGTGACATTATGTACAGGGGGGGGGCTATATACAGGGGTGGGCTATACGTGGAGCACTATAGGGAGGAGCTATATGTGAGGAACAATATACAGGGGTGGGCTATACACAGGGGTGGGCTGTATGTGGAGCACTATAGGGAGAGCTATAAGTGAGGCACTATATACAGGGGTGGTGGGTTACATATGGAGCACAATTTATAGGGGGAGATATATGCAGGGCACTATCTACAGGGGTGGGCTCTATGTTGGACACTATATACAGGGGTGGGCTATATCTACAGGGGGTGCTATGTATGGGGTGGGCTATATATGGAGCACTATAAGGGAGCTGTATGTGAGGCAATATTTACAAGGGTGGGGTATATATGAAGCACTATAGGGGGAGATGTATGTAGGGCACTATCTACAGGGGTGGGCTATATGTTGGACACTATATACAGGGGTGGGCTATATGTGGAGCATTATCAAAAGGGGGGGCTATTGTGGGACACTATCTACAGGGAGCTGTATGTGCGGCACTATCCACAGGGGTTCTATGGGGGTCACTATCTACAGGGGGATCTATGTAGGGCACTATCTACAGGGGGCTCTATGGGGGGCACTATCTACAGGGGGCACGGTGTGTGTGTGGGACACAGTGTATGGTGCTATTATAATTAGAGGTGCAGTGTATGGCGCTATTATAATCAGGGATACAGTGTATGGTGCTATTATAATCAGGGACAGTATATGTGTAATGACGGGGTAGGGAGAAGACAGGTGAGCCCTAATCTACCGGCCACTCAGTCCCTGCCTACTTGCACGGCCCGTCCTAGGCGACGGCGTACAACTGGGTGACGGTCCCTACACTCAATATGTGCATGACAGACAAACAGACAAGTGTACACAGAAGCTAAGAGAAATGGGGCAGTTGCCCACGGCAAGACCGTGAGCAACAAGAGTAGTGAACGAGCCGAGTCAAACCAGGAGTGTGCGAGGTACCAAACGCAGAGCAGGAGCGTAGTCAGTAAAGCCAGGGTCAAAATGAAGCAAGGTCAATAATGATAGCAGGAGCAGCAGAGCCAGGAAACAGGAAAGAATCACAGGCAGAGACAAGCAGGAAATGAAGGTATAAATAGACCGAGGGCGGGAGCTAGAACCGTCTGGCCAGGCTGTGATAGGTTCTCCCACTCCTGAGCCTACCAGCCTGAGTGGTAGCAGATCAAGTAACTCTATCAGACTTAGGAACAGGTGCCTACTGATTAACCATGGGCGTTGACACAGAAGCTGTGTCTGGCAGATCCTTTACAATATGGTGCTATTATAATTAGTGGTGCAGTGTATGGCGCTATTATATTAAGGGGCACAGTATCTGGCACCATAAGAACTTTATCTTTGTTTATAAGTGCAGAAATGTTTGAAAAGTGAGAAGCTGAAGACATCAGAGCGGAAAACTGCAGAAATGGGCTGTGGCCGGGAGAAGTAATCATAGAGGTCTGGACCAGATGGAGAATAAAAGAGAAAATTAACAACTACAATCTGAGATCGTCACCTGTGAGTCAATGTAAATGTTTATTCTGCCTTTAATCAGCACTGTAGTCACTGTATGATCTGCAGCGAGATGATGGTGGTATGATTTTTTTTTGTGAAAGCATCTCCCAGCATATCCTTACCATGCTGGGACCTGTATGCAATTTAGTGCAAACCTATACAGCAGGGGTTGAACTAAATTGAGCTGTATTTTTTCTGGTGTTGTATTTATGTACTGAGTTTTGTTCTGGTGCTGTATAAATGTACTGAGCTTGGTCCTGGCACTGTATATATGTACTGAGCTTGGTTCTGGCACTGTATATATGTACTGATCTTGGTTCTGATGCTGTATATATGCACTGAGCTTGGTTCTGGTGCTGTATATATGTACTGATCTTTGTTCTGGTGCTGTCTTTGTTCTGGTGTTGGATATATGTAATGAGCTTGGTTCTGTGGTTCTGGGGTTGTATATATATGTACTGAGCTTTGTTCTGGTGTTGTATATATGTAATGAACTTTGTTCTGGTGCTGTACATATGTAATGAGCTTGGTTTTGGTACTGTATATATGTAATGAGCTTGGTTCTGGTGTTGTATATAGAGTTACATAAAAAAAAATTGGAAAACAATGACATCTCATTGATTGGTAGGGAAAGCTAACATGGCAAGGGGGAAGGAGAAGTCGTTAAAAGTCGTTTGGGGGGCGGGGGGGAGGGGGGGTTGCGCCAAACTGAATCTTTCCCCCGGGTGCTGGAGAACCTAGCTACACCTCTGGTTTTATCAATCAGTGGGGGTCTCGGTGCTCGGACCCCACTGATCAGAACTTCTGGCATGTCATTGTGACATGTCAGAAGTTTTCTGAAGTTTAGTTACCCTTTAAAGCTTGATGAACTCGACCGTAGTGTTTTTTAATATCCGCAAATACGGATCTGTAGTCATCCGCACATCTGGCATGCTGTCCGCATATATGGTCCGTAGTGCATCTGTATTTACGGATCCGCAAATAAAAGAAAAAGGAGGCTACAAATGATGTCACCAACATGTCCCAACCCCTTCAAAAGGTTACATGATCACTGAGGTATCATTTTCTTGAGAAATCCCCTGCCGTCGCATAGAACGCTTCCAATGATGCACATCTGCAGCCGTCTGCAATTTTGCATGCGCCCGTAGTCTTCTTTTGGCGAGTCCGTGCAACAATTGCGGAGACAGGAATAGGACAAGTTCTATATTTTGCGAATCATTTCTACGACTGACACACATCCGTAAATAAAAGGAAAGGTATCCGTCGCCTATAGAAATGAATGGGTCCGCAGATTATTTGTAATTACAGATAAAGATTACAGTGTGTGCATGGGGCCTACAAACGACAACTTGTCCAACAAGCACTCCTACGGCTACGTCTATGAAAAAATATAAAAGTTTTGGCTTTTGGAAGGCGGAGATGAATAAATGAAAATGAAAACCCAAAAATGGCTGTGGCGCCAAGGGGTTAACCTGCCGGGTGACAAGTTAACATGTAATTTGTACTGCACAGTGAACGATGTAAAAAACAAAACCCAAAACAATATGATGGAATTGTGGCTTTTTTTTTTAAATTGCAGCCCATAAGGGCATGACCACACGTGGCGGATTTCCTCCGCAACTGTCCGCATCAATGCCGCACAGAATCTGCGTTGCAGATTCTGCTGCGGATCTGCACAAAATGTGCAGAAAATTGATGCGGACTAGCTGCTGCGGACTGCGGGAAAACTGCTTCCCTTCTCCCTGTCAGTGCAGGATAGAGAGAAGGGACAGCACTTTCCCTAGTGAAAGTAAACGATTTTCATACTTACCGGCCGTTGTCTTGGTGACGCGTCCCTCTTTCGGCATCCAGCCCGACCTCCCTGGATGACGCGCCAGTCCATGTGACCGCTGCAGCCTGTGCTTGGCCTGTGATTGGCTGCAGCCGTCACTTAGACTGAAACGTCATCCTGGGAAGCCAGACTGGAGACAGAAGCAGGGAGTTCTCGGTAAGTATGAACTTATATTTTTTTGACAGGTTGCTCTATATTGTGATCGGTAGTCACTGTCCCGGGTGCAGAAACAGTTACTGCCGATCGCTTAACTCTTTCAGCACCCTGGACAGTGACTATTTACAGACGTCTCCTAGCAACGCTCCCGTCATTACGGGAGCCCCATTGACTTCCTCAGTCTGGCTGTAGACCTAGAAATACATAGGTCCAGCCAGAATGAAGAAATGTCAAGTTAAAAAAGAAAGACGCATCCGCAGCACACATAACATGTGCATGACAGCTGCGGACTTCATTGCGGAAATTAGAATCTCCATTGAAGTCAATGGAGAAATTCCGCCATGAGTCCGCCACTGCTCCGCAACAGACAGAGCATGCTGCGGACACCAAATTCCGCTCCGCAGCCTATGCTCCGCAGCGGAATTGTACGCATCATCTAAACGAACACTGCTAAATTAAAGTGAAAGTCAATGGACAAACGGCTCCGCTGCGGATTAACGCTGCGGAGTGTCCGCAGCGGAATTTAAGTGAAATTCCGCCACGTGTGAACCCAGCCTAAAACTTCTTTTAAAGTTTCTCAATGCATTATCTGGTATATTAACCCCTTCCCGACATCCGGTGTATATACAGCAGAAGTCAGAGAGGAAAGTATGGATCGGGCTGACGCGCTGAGCCGGCTCCTTAAGATGTATGTTACAGCCTACACTTCCAACGAGCAGGATCACAGCATATTTGGCTCGTTTAACCCCTTAGACGCGGCATCTAAGCCATTAGAAAGAGAGGGGTGGCCCTCTCTTGGAATGAGACAAAGGAAAAATTCTGTCCTTAAAGGGGTATGCCAGTCCGTTCAGACGTTGCAGTTGAGGTGCAGTAAATCCGCAAGTCCTTTTACCCCAATTTGGTGCGTTTTTCTATGGAATTGTGTTTTTTTTTTGGCTCCCTTTCCCTGCTTGTATCAGAAGTGCTCGGGCCCGGCGACTCAGCAGCCACATTTCCGCCCAGGCGCTTCTTTACTCAGTGGCGTTGCAACCGCTGTAGCAGCTATAGTGGCTGCTAGCGGCAACACCGGGCATGAGGGCGCCCATGCCGCCAGTTGGGACGGACCCCCAATGGTCGGAGGCGCCGCTTGCAGCTGCTACAGAAGTAGCGACGCCAGTATAGCAGAGCAGAGAGGTATCTCCCTGCTCTGATGTCTACTAGCGCCACTGTAGCTCCCTGAAGGAGCAATGCTTGATAAAGACCCAACAGGGGTTGAAACATTGCAAGTTTTATTGCTTGGTGAATAAAGACCAACACCTTTTTGGAAACTCGAGTGCTGCATTCTTTCTTACTTTTACACTATCTACAGGGGGCTTTGTGGCACTACCTACAAGGAGAATTTGTGAGTGGGGGGGGGGGGGGGCTAATGGTCATTTTACTGTGAGTGGCGTGCTGATGGTCATTTTAGTGAGAGTGCTGGGCTGATGGTCATTTTCCTGTGAGAGGGGGGATGATGTTCATTTTACTGTGCGTGGGGGCTGATGGTCATTTTACTGTGAGTGGCGGGCTGATGGTCATTTTACTGTGAGTGCTGGGCTGATGGTCATTTTACTGTGAGTGGGGGGCTGATGGTCATTACTGTGAGTGGGGGCTAATGGTCATTTTACTGTGAGTGGCGTGCTGATGGTCATTTTAGTGAGTGCTGGGCTGATGGTCATTTTCCTGTGAGAGGGGGGCTGATGGTCATTTTACTGTGCGTGGGGGCTGATGGTCATTTTACTGTGAGTGGCGGGCTGATGGTCATTTTACTGTGAGTAGCGGGCTGATGGTCATTTTACTGTGAGTGCTGGGCTGATGGTCATTTTACTGTGAGTGGGGGGCTGATGGTCATTACTGTGAGTGGGGGCTAATGGTCATTTTACTGTGAGTGGCGTGCTGATGGTCATTTTAGTGAGTGCTGGGCTGATGGTCATTTTCCTGTGAGAGGGGGGCTGATGGTCATTTTACTGTGCGTGGGGGCTGATGGTCATTTTACTGTGAGTGGCGGGCTGATGGTCATTTTACTGTGAGTAGCGGGCTGATGGTCATTTTACTGTGAGTGCTGGGCTGATGGTCATTTTACTGTGAGTGGGGGGCTGATGGACATTTTACTGTGCGTGGGGGCTGATGCTCATTTTACTGTGAGTGGGGGGCAGATGGTCATTTTACGGTGAGTGGCGGGCTGATGGTAATTTTACTGTGAGTGACGGGCTGATGGTCATTTTACTGTGCGTGGGGGGCAGATGGTCATTTTACTGTGAGTGGCGGGCTGATGGTCATTTTACTGTGAGTGGGGGGCTGATGGTCATTTTACTGTGAGTGGGGGCTGATGGTCATTTTACTGTACGTGGCGGGCTGATGGTCATTTTACTGTGAGTGGCGGGCTGATGGTCATTTTACTGTGAGTGGGGGGCTGATGGTCATATTACTGTGAGTGGCGGGCTGATTGTCATTTTACTGTGAGTGGCGGGCTGATGGTCATTTTACTGTGAGTGACGGGCTGATGGTCATTTTACTGTGAGTGGGTGTGCCACTATCTACAAGGGGGGGGGGGGAGTGTGCCGCTATTTACAAGGGGTGGAGTGTGCCGCTATCTACAAGGGGGGAAGCGGGCTGTGTGTGGCACTATCTACAAGGGGGTGTGTGTGGCGCTATTTACAGGCAGATGTGTGTGGCACTATCTACAAGGGGGCAGTGTGGCGCTATCTACAACAGGGGGGCTGTGTGGCGTTAACTACAAGGGGGGCTGTGTGTGGCCTCTTTATTTTATTTTAATCTATTTTTATGTTAACGACGTTATATAACTATCTCGCTTGTAAAATGTAGAAATGCTTTTATGCTCGAGATACATTAAAAAAATCTTGAAAAAAAATTACACCTCATTGATTGGTAGAGAAAGCAAACATGGTGAGGGGGAAGGAGATGTTGGAAATAAATGGGGGGGGGGGGTGCCGCCAATCTGAATTTTTGCCCCGGGTGCAGGTGAACCTAGCTACGCCTCTGAGAAGGGCCATGACTTTCCAATCGCAAAAGTTGCAATTGATTTAGGCCTGGTCTACACGAGCGTGTGCGTTTTGCCCACGCAAAAAATGTGGCGTTTTGCGTGCACAAAAGGTACTTAACAGCTCCGTGTGTCATCAGCGTATGATGCGCGGCTGCGAGATTTTGGCGCAGCCGCCATCATTATGACACTCTGTTTGGATGTTTGTAAACAGAAAAGCACGCGCGTCGCACGGACGTATATCACGCTCGTGTAAACGAGGCCTAATAAAAACTTTTCCTTCAAGAGATTGTTTGCAATAATCTGGAGACATTTTAAACACTGGGGAGGGGTTATAAGGGGAGGACATAAAAGATAGTGAAATACTAAGGACACTTATGTGAGAAAATATGAGAGATATATGACAGTACTAAGCAGGATATGCCGACAGTCACTGGAATAACACTTCACAACTGTGCAGGTAACCTATGACTGGTCACCAGCGTTAGAAACCACATAGTACAATACTACGCGCTATATCAGCTGAACTGCTGAGAAGGAAGAACAGTCCTGTGAGGTGATTGCGCGGGAGTCGGCGTCTCGCAGTAGTACAGTACTCACCACCGCTGAACGTGCATGGAGCTGAGGAGAGTTGATTCGTTATGGTGTCTTGTTTCTAGCAAGTTATTGTCACCTCCTGGCTTTGCACCGAGGACTCCTCCGAAAACAACGTCACGCCAAGCCTGTGAGTATTTTGTCTACATTTCTAATGTGAGTCGCTTCCCGGCGACATATATGTGCAATCGCTCTGCTTGTGTCACACGACGGTTCATGGGATCTGGGACCACACTTGACTGTCACTTATAAGTTACTGTACTGTAGTGGTTACCGTTAATAACAGTAAATAATTGTGTCAGTGAGGGTAAGTAGCCACATACACCATGACTTGATTACTTGTCGATTTGTCTCTAACAGCACTCATGTACAAATATATGAACATATGTATATACGTGTGTGTACACATTACACATGAGTACACATAAGTAATATGTCTTAGATTGTTTCATCGCTTAGACTCTGTAACTTCATGCAGTGTGATAATCTTGGATCAATAGAAACATCCTGGCTTTTATAGTACTTACTGAGTTTTACAACCTTGCATACCTCCAAACTTTCAGGCTAAATGCACAACTTGCGGAATTTGGTGTCGAAAATCCGCAGGTAGTTCCGCAGGTAAAGCCTGCACCTAAGGCCTTATTCACACGAAGGTGTCCGTTTTGCACGCGTAAAAAATGCAGCGTTTTTCCTGCGTTGCAGTTCCGTGTGTCATCAGTGTATGGTGCTTGTCAGCGTTTTTTACACGCGTATGTCATCAGTATGTCACGCGTTTCAAGTCCGCAAAATAAACTGAAGGAAGTGTTTTTCTTTTTCAAAATCATTCCCTTAGCAACTGTTGCATGAATCACGCACAGCACACGGATGTGCGTCCGTGTGATGTCCGTGATTTTCACACACCCATTGCGTGATGCGCAAAAAAGGCACAAGAATAGGACGTGCAGTGAGTTTCACGCAGCGGACACACGCTGCGTGAAAAACACTGAATGTCTGAATGGCCCCATTGAATTGCATAGGTCTGTGTGACGTGCGTTATTTTCGCACGCGTAACACGGACGTGAAATACGTTTGTGTGAATTAGGCCTTAGAGTATGTTCACACAGGGCAGATATGCTGCGTAAAAGCACTCAGCGTATCCGCCGAGTGTGCCGCAGGGAATTCCGGCTGAAAAACCGCACCAAATTGTGGTGCAGTTTTTTGGATGGCATGTCTGCTGCTAAAAACTGCACAGAAAAAAAAGGATACTTACCATGACGAAGCGTCCCTCTGACGTTCTGCAGCCCCGGGATGATGTTTCATCCCGTGTGACCGCTGCAGCCTGTGATTGGATGCAGTGGTCACATGGCATGAAACGTCATCCCAGGAGGTGGTCATCCCAGAAATGATGATGATGACAGATGGTGTTATCTTTAAAATTACTTTTTTCTTTATTTCATGGATGACGCGTTTCTGGACCTTACCGGTCCATTCATCAGGTCTGTAATACATGTTCGCACGTGTTTAGTGCCAGGTTATATAGTGGAAAAGAGTGGGAAAAGCTTGGTTCCACGTGTTTTGAAAAAAACACACGGGGAAGGGGAACATCTGTTTAACATTTAGTAAAAAATTATTACAGTTTTCAAATATTTATTTACAAAAATAAGTGTTTAGACAAATATGTACTTAATACCAGGTTAATAATGCATAATTAGAAGAAATAAAAAACATATATATGCTATCGATTGTTTGCCAATTTTTTATAAAAAGCATCTTCTGTTCTATTCGTTACATATTTTTTTGTGTTTTTTTGCAGTGGAGTCATGTTTAGTGTTTGCTCTTCTTTTTATTAATTTTTTTACAAATTACTGCCTTGTGATTTAAGAACAAAATGTATTAATAGATGAGTCAATAAATAATAGCATGCCCATTTGAATACATTGGATGGACATAGTTCGTATATATGTATATATATATATATTATGTATAGTAGTATGTGTACACTGAGTATGTGTTTAAGTTGTAATATGTAGATTCCCTACTATACACAATATATATACATATATACGAACTATGTCCATCCCACAGTATAATGACCCCCCATAGCTGCCCCCACACATTATAATGCCCACCATAGCTGCTCCCACAGTATAATGCTACCACACAGTATAATGCCCCCCATAGCTGCTCCCACTGTATAAATCCATCACACAGTATAATGCCCCGATAGCTGCCCCCCACACAGTAAAATGCCCTCATAGCTACCCCCACACAGTATAATGCCCCCCATAGCCGACCACCATAGTATTATGCTCCCCGTAGCTGCCCCTCACAGTAGAATGCCCCCCATAGCTGCCCATACCGTATAATGCCCCCATAGCTGCACCATTCCGTATAATGCCCCCCATAGCTGCACCATACAGTATAATGCCCCCCCATAGCTGCACCATACCGTATAATGCCCCCCATAGCTGCACCGTAATACAGTACCAGCATAGTCAATGAGATTCCAGGAAATCTCATGTACACGCTGTGGTATTTTTCAGGAAGGAAATTGACATGCAGTTAGTTTTTTAGAATCCGCAGCATGTCCATTTATCTTGCGTTTCCGCTCGCGAATTGTATCTGTCTAGTGCAGCGGAAAATTGCACCAAACCTGTAGCATGAAAACGCACCGAACAACACATCAAAACGCAAAAACTGCATCGAATTAGCTGCGAATTTCCTGCATATTGCTGCGGTGTTGGTGCTTATTTTCCACAGCAAAATATGCAACGTTAGCATGTGGCATAAGGTCTTGTCCACACGTAGCAGAATTTTTCTGCAGCAATTCCGTTGAAAGTAGCAGACTTTCCGCTGCGGAAAAAACGCACCATTTCCTGAAATTTTTTTTACTGCAGAAAATGGTGCGTATTTTGCTGCATTTTTCTCAATCTCCCCTAAAAAACGGAATTTCTGCTCGGAATTTTTACGAAGCGTGTGGATGAGAGTTGTTTCCACTTTTCTGCTACTGTATTCTGCTGAGTATTTTCCGTCCGCAATTCCGGACGGAAAATACGCAGCAATTCCGATACGTGTGGACAAGCCCTAATAGTGAGGTTTTTTTTAATGCGTTTTTAGATGCGGTTTTATGCGGCAGATTTCTTTTTTTTTTTTTTTTTTTTAAATAGTCCGATACAATTCGCAAGCAGAAAAGAAAGGTAATTTGACATGCTGCAGATTTTAAAATACGCACCACAGGTGAATTTATGTGCAGAAAAAAAATGCAATGTGTAGATTAGATTTCTTGAACTCTCATTTAGGCCGGGTTACCCACGTAACGTAAACACTGCGGAATTTCCGCAACGGGATTCTGTGCGGAAATTTTGCAGCATTTACAGTAGCGGCAAAGTGAATGATATTTAGAAAATTTTATGCCCACGCTGCAGAGAAAAAACGCCGAAAAGTCGTGTGGAAAGTGTTCTGCGGTGCGACTTTCAATTTAGCAGCATGTCAATTTATGTTGTAGGTTTTGTGCGGAGATGCGTGTTTGGCCCATAGATTTGGGGGCAATGGGGAACATAAATTCCGCAACAGATATGTTTTGGGGTCAGTTCACACGTTGCGTAAATACTGTGGAAAATCCGCAGCAAATACAGTAACCGCAAAGTGGATGAGATAAACAAATCTCATCCACACGCTGCGTAAATACTGAGCAGAAAAAACGGTCAGAAATTGACCTGCGGTGCATAAACGCTGCTTACTTGTTGCAGGTTTGGTTTTCCCCGTTGAATTCAATGGGGATGTAAATCCTGCAACAAATAGCAGTTGTTACGTTCTTTTGCAGGGAATTCGCAGCGATTCCAGCGCAAAAAACGCAACTCAGAAAAAAAATAAATCATACTTACCCAGAAGTCTGTGTTCCTCCCTCCAACTTCATCCCATGTGACTGCCGCTTCAGCCAATCACAGGCTGCAGCATTCTCCTGGGATGAAACGTCATCCTAGGAGGCCGGCCTGTAGCTGGCCGGCTAAGTGCAGCAGTTTTCCGCATTGGACATTCCAAGCGAAAAACTGCACCGCAGTCTGGTGTGGTTTTTCGCCCGGAATTCCCTGCGGCGCACAGGGCGGATACGCCGCGTGCTACTACGCAGCGTATTCGCCCCGTTTGAACATATCCTTTATCCGCAGGTTAAACCGCTGCGTTTCTTCAGAAATATGAACAGGAAAAACGCTCTATTTGGTGCAGATTTTTGTGACAGATTTACCAGTTTTTTTCTTGAGATTCTGCTGCAAATTTTCTGTTGCAGAAAATCCGCAGCGTATCCTGTGTGTGGGAACATACCCTAACTTTGCTGGTACTGTATTACAATCATTTTTTTTCTTTATGAAAAGATGAGCGTCAAATCCGCACGTAATACGCATCGTGTGCATTTGGCCTCAAGTGTAGGAATGAGGGACAACACTTGCAGCACCTGAAGCTTGCCATGGCAATGTTTTTTTAACATTAAAGGGAACCGGTCATCAGCATTTCACCTATTAAACCAGCAAAGTCTTTCTGAGTTAACCCCTCACCCCTACTTTTGATTGACAGCTCCGCGCCTTCCCCCAGCACACACAATCCTGCGCTTGTGCATTGATGTCCTATTCTGGTGTGTGCGCACAAAGGCACACCGGATTATTATGATAAAAGGCGCAAAATGTTTGCAGACCGTTATTTACAGACGGAGGAGGAGTTTAGGAGAGGGGATAACGGTAATGAACTTTTGATAGCAGCGGCCAGTGAGGGATAAGTAACGCTCAATAGGTGAAATGCTGGTGACCGGTTCCCTTTAAGGCCTCATTCACACGACTGTAAGGGTTTTTACTGTCCGCAAATACGTATCCCATGGCTACAGATACACATCCATAGCCATCGGCAGTTGCGGAAGCGCCCATAGACCTCTATGGGCGAGTCCGTGCCACAATTGCGTACAAGAATAGGACACGTTCTATGTTTTGTGGACAGCATAATGCCCCCATAGTGCCTCCTCGTTTAGTATAATGTCCCTATTGTGCCTCCCCACGCAGTACAGTGCCCCCATAGTGCCTCCCCAAACAGTATAATGCCCCCATAGTGCCAAACACATGCAGTATAATTATCAAAATACGTCTCACAGGTCAGAATCACTGGTTAGGTGCAGCCAACACAATGTCGAAGCACCTCCAAGGTATGTACACAACATAGCACAACTCCAATAAAAGAGCAAAAAGAATTGAGGACAAGAAGTCACAACGCCACAAATAATAGAAACAAGTTCAAAATTTTATTTAATACAATATCATACACGGAAAAAACGATTAAAAACAATAGCGAGGATCTAAATGACAGTATATGTGTGGACCACTCTAAGGTATTAATATTACCACGGGTGTGCTGTGTAAAGCACACAATTAAAACGTGTGTGCACCAGGCAGTAGCGAAAACCATAGGTCAGTGATATGTCACCGCAGAGTCTCACCTGTGCTATAAGAATGTATAGTCCACAGAAGTGAAATACAATGATAAGTAAAGCCCTAATATCAACAATTTGGGACAAATAGGGGGAAATGTCATACCGAACATTGCTACATAATTCATTATTCATAGGTCCAAAAAGGGAAAATATCCTGGCATGTTCTATAATGTAAGTCAGAGCCTGCCTGTAATCACAGAGAACTTAGTAAGAAACAGCCTTACCCATGGAGGTGAAAAGAATAGGGTGGTCCACGAAATATAACCAAGTGTAATAACGCCCCTGCAGTATAATGTCCCCAAAGTGCACCATACGGTATAATGCTCCAATAGTGACTCTCCATCCACAGTGTAATGTCCCCATAGTAGGGATGTCACAATACTAGAATTTGGACTTCGATACCGATACTTCATGTAGTATTACAATACTCAATACCAAAACGATACTTTTGCCAACAATAATAATAATAATTTGATGAATTTTTGATGAATTTTTAACCTCAACGTGCCTCACATTAAT
Source organism: Rhinoderma darwinii (assembly GCF_050947455.1). Taxonomy (NCBI): domain Eukaryota; kingdom Metazoa; phylum Chordata; class Amphibia; order Anura; family Rhinodermatidae; genus Rhinoderma; species Rhinoderma darwinii. The sequence continues at coordinate 240,730,065 of NC_134687.1, read as the reverse complement.
AGTATTTAATCCCATCATGTTCCTCAATCATAATTGACAACATTGGGTTAATGTGTGAGGTACATGATGGGGTTAATTACTATTAATGTGAGGCACATGGAGGTTCAAAATTTATAACACCACGTGCCTCACATTAATAAGTGAAAGAAAGCAGTTTTTTATTTTATAACAGCGTAAACCTGAATGACGCTATAAATGTGTTATTACGGTCGCAACGATACCGACTGTGTATATTTTATGTATCGAGAATTATTTTAATGTTTATTGTAATGTGTGTTTTGGTTTTTTATTTAACATTACTTTATTTTATTTTTTACTTTTTTTAACTTTAATGTACTGGCATACAGTGAAGGAAATAAGTATTTGATCCCTTGCTGATTTTGTAAGTTTGCCCACTGTCAAAGACATGAACAGTCTAGAATTTTTAGGCTAGGTTAATTTTACCAGTGAGAGATAATTATATAAAAAAAAAAACATAAAATCACATTGTCAAAATTATATATATTTATTTGCATTGTGCACAGAGAAATAAGTATTTGATCCCTTTGGCAGACAAGACTTAATACTTGGTGGCAAAACCCTTGTTGGCAAGCACAGCAGTCAGACATTTTTTGTAGTTGATGATGAGCTTTGCACACATGTTAGATGGAATTTTGGCCCACTCCTCTTTGCAGATCATCTGTAAATCATTAAGATTTCGAGGCTGTCGCTTGGCAACTCGGATCTTCAGCTCCCTCCATAAGTTTTCGATGGGATTAAGGTCTGGGGACTTGCTAAGCCACTCCATGACCTTAATGTGCTTCTTTTTGAGCCACTCCTTTGTTGCCTTGGCTGTATATTTCGGGTCATTGTCGTGCTGGAAGACCCAGCCACGAGCCATTTTTAATGTCCTGGTGGAGGGAAGGAGGTTGTCACTCAGGATTTGACGGTACATGGCTCCATCCATTCTCCCATTGATGCGGTGAAGTAGTCCTGTGCCCTTAGCAGAGAAACACCCCCAAAACATAATGTTTCCACTTCCATGCTTGACAGTGGGGACGGTGTTCTTTGGGTCATAGGCAGCATTTCTCTTCCTCCAAACACGGCGAGTTCAGATAATGCCAAAGAGCTCAATTTTAGTCTCATCTGACCACAGCACCTTCTCCCAATCACTCTCAGAATCATCCAGATGTTCATTTGCAAACTTCAGACGGGCCTGTACATGTGCCTTCTTGAGCAGGGGGACCTTGCGGGCACGGCAGGATTTTAATCCATTACGGCGTAATGTGTTACCAATGGTTTTCTTGGTGACTATGGTCCCAGCTGCCTTGAGATCATTAACAAGTTCCCCCCGTGTAGTTTTCAGCTGAGCTCTCACCTTCCTCAGGATCAAGGATACCCCACGGGGTGAGATTTTGCATGGAGCCCCAGATCGATGTCGATTGACAGTCATTTTGTATGTCTTCCATTTTCTTACTATTGCACCAACAGTTGTCTCCTTCTCACCCAGCGTCTTACTTATGGTTTTGTAGCCCATTCCAGCCTTGTGCAGGTCTATGATCTTGTCCCTGACATCCTTAGAAAGCTCTTTGGTCTTGCCCATGTTGTAGAGGTTAGAGTCAGACTGATTAATTGAGTCTGTGGACAGGAGTCTTTTATACAGGTGACCATGTAAGACAGCTGTCTTTAATGCAGGCACCAAGTTGATTTGGAGCGTGTAACTGGTCTGGAGGAGGCTGAACTCTTAATGGTTGGTAGGGGATCAAATACTTATTTCTCTGTGCACAATGCAAATAAATATATATAATTTTGACTATGTGATTTTCTGTTTTTTTTTTAAAATATAATCTATCTCTCACTGGTAAAATTAACCTAGCCTAAAAATTCTAGACTGTTCATGTCTTTGACAGTACTTACATAATCAGCAAGGGATCAAATACTTATTTCCTTCACTGTATATCTATATGCCAGTACATTAGCCTGTGTACTGATTGTACACAGGCAGTTGTTGGGACATACCTAAGTATACACTAACAGGAAATATGGTCAGACAGCCCTGGGGTCCTTCAATGGACCTGGGCTGTCTGCCCATATGTGGTATGCCCTGTGACGCGATCCAAAGGGCATCTCCCCTTCTCATTTACCCCCTGAATGCTGCGGTCAGCTTTGATCGCAGCATTCAGGAGAATAGCGGCAGAGCTGAGAGGTTTCTCTGATCTGCACCGTTAGAGCGGGGTTGCGGCTGTGTAATACAGCCATTGCCCCGCTCCTAACAATAGGTGCACGTGCGGTCAGCATGAGGTGATGCAGCCGGCGCCGCAATAATCAGCGTCGGGGCAGGCACCGAAGACAGAACATGGGGGTGTTTTGCAGTGCGCCCGCCATGTTCTGTCTTCAGTGCCGCCGCTCATTAGTGCAGCGCTGGTCGCATCAGATCATGCTGACCATGCGTGCACTTCACAGTAGCGTGGCAATGGCTGTATTACACAGCTGCAGCCCCGCTCTTATACATTCATGTATTACTATACTAAGCTATGCGGCCGCACAGCTTAGTATCGAAATACATGAAATAACGGTATTGAACCATTTGAGGGTGCACAGTATCGAAACAGTATAGAAGTTTCGATGCATCCCTACCCCATAGTGCCTTCGCACACACACTGTAAAATGCCCCCATAGTGCCTCCCCACATTATAAAATGCCCCCATAGTGCCTCCCAACAGTATAATGACCCCACACAGTATCATGCACCCATAGTTCTCCTAAAAATAATAAAATAAATACTCACCTAGCCCTGTTCCCACAAAGACTGGAGGCGATCCCTCAGGCCGCTCACGGCAGGCATCACTGCTGATGACTTCTTACTTTACAATATATTTATATCCTGAGGATGCATATATACAGTTAAAAGCGGGACACCGCCCGGAATCAGAGACTGGCATGACCTTGTAGTAAAGGGCATAAATCAAAAATTAAGTTGCTCTCTTAGTGCATGATTTACCCACTCCCCATTTATGTCTATGTGCACATCACGTTTTTGGCCCACGTTTACGGCATACGCTAGGAAAAGCTCCCCACTTAAATGTAGGCTGTGATGGATTTCTTAACCGCTTCCCGACCGCCCACTGTATATTCACGTCGACATTTGCTGGGCTCTGTGCAGTGCCGACGTGAATTCACGGTGGGTGTTAAAAGCACGATCCGGGTGTCTCAGAGTAGCGCTGACACCCGGATCGCGCTGTTATCACCTGCCTCTGGTCCCGGCGATATGATCGGGACCTGATTAGTTCAGGTCCCGGTCATGTGATCGCAGGGAAAGTGTGTTGTAGCAACGAACTGGAAAGTTTGTTGCTATAACAAACTGGAAAGTTTGTTGCTACAACAAACTTTCCCGGGGACCGATTGCTGGTGCTGCAGTCGGTTACAAGGCAGAACCGGGGGCCATATAACGGCCCCCGGGTCTGCCATGCACAGCAGCCTATGAGAACCAGCCGGAGGCAGGTCCTCATAAGCTTCCTGTCAGTGTGACTCTCAGCGTCACACTGACAGTTTATAATACGTTACACTACCTAGGTAGTGTAATGTATTATAGCAGAGATCAGTGCTGCAGGTCTTCAAGTAAAACAAGTAAAAAGTAAAGTAAATAAAGTAATAAAAAAGTTTTATAAAAGTGTAAAAACAAGTTATAAAAGTTACAAAAAAAAAGAATGCTTTTTTTCCTATAATAAGTCTTTTATTATAGGAAAAAAATGAAAATGTTAAAAAAAAGTACACATATTTGGTATCACCGCGTTCGTAACGACCCAAACTATAAAACTATAATATTATTTTTCCCGCACGGTGAACACCGCAAAAAAAATAATTAAAAAACAATGTCAGAATCACTTTTTTTTGGTCATCAACCCTCCCAAAATAAAGAATAAAAAGTGATCAAAAAGTCGCATGTACCCCAAAATAGTGCCAATAAAAACTGCAGCCCGTCCCGCAAAAAACAAGCCCTTACACCGCTTTTTTGACGGAAAAATAAAAACGTTATGGCTCTCAGAATATGGTGACACAGAAAATAAATTATTTTATCAAAGTGATTTTATTGCGCAATCGCCACAAAACATAAAAAACCTATATACATATGGTATCGCCGTAATCGTACCGACCCGCAGAATAAAGTAAAATGTCATTTATACCGCACGGTGAATACTGTAAAAAAAAAAAAATACAAAAAACATTGTCAGAATTTATGTTTCTTTGTCACTTTGCTTCCAAAAAAATCTAATAAAAAGTGATTAAAAAAAATCACATGTACCCTAAAATTGCACCAATGAAAAGTACAGATTGTCCCGCAACAAATAAGCCCTCACACAGCTCCGGTGGAGAAAAAATAAAAAAGTTCTGGCTCTCAGAATATGGCGATGCAAAATGTGCAGAGTGTTCCAAAAGCGGATAAGATCGGGCACCATTTATCAGTGCGACACCGGCCACATATCTGCGGATTATTATTTATTTACACCATTATTATACCCTCTTATTATGCCCTGATGTTCTCCGTACAGATTACATATGCCCCCACATCATAAACTGAAATACCAGCAAAACCCCAAACAGAACAGTTACCAAGCAAAATCTGCGCTCCAAAAGCCAAATGGTGTTCCCTTCCTTCTGAGCCCCACAGCGTGCCAAAACACCAGCTTACGTCCACATATATGACATTTTATATCCGGGAGAACCCGCTCAACATTGTATGAGGTATTTGTCTTCAGTGGCACAAACTGGGCACAATATATTGTGCATTAAAATGGCACATCAGTGGAAAATTTAAATTTTCACTTTGCACCATCCACTGCGCATTAACGCCTTGGCGCACCACGACTTAATAGCACGTCGTGGTGCGAGGGGTTATTTATGGAGCGGGCTCATGCGCTGTGCATGCTCCATATTCTGCAGGTGTCCGCTGTGTATTACAGCTGACACCCAGGACTAACGGACAGGAACAGTGATCGCGCTGTTACAGGAGCCTGTAAAATGACATTATACTGCAATACATTAGTATTGCAGTGTATTGTACCAGCAACCTAATGATCGCTCGTTCCAGTCCCCTAAAGGGACTTTTGGGAGGTTTCCACTGTTTTGGTACCTCAGGAGCTTTGCATATGCGACATGATACCCGAAAACCATTCCAGCTAAATTTGAGCTCCAAAAGCCAAATATTGTTCCTTCCCTCCTGAGTCCTGCCATGGGTCCAAACAGCAGTTTATTACCACATATGGCGTATTGCTGTAATCAGGACAAATTGCTTTACAAATTTTGGGGTAATTTTTCTCCTTTATTCATTGTAAAAATTAAACATTTCTATGTTTTTTCAGAAAAAAGTAGATTTTCATTTTCACGGCCTAATTCCACTAAATTCAGCAAAAAAACTGTGGGGTCAAAATGCTAACTATACCCCTAGAACAATTCCTTGAGGGGTGTAGTCTTCAAAATGGGGTCAGTTTTGGGGGGATTCCACGGTTTTGCTTACTCCAGGACGTTGCAAACGCGACATGGAACTGAAAACCAATCCAGCAAAATCTGCGCTTCAAAATCCAAATGGCGCTCCTTCCCTTCTGATCTCTGCCGTGGGTCCAAACAGCAGTTTAGTGCCAGATATGGGGTATTGGCGTAATCGGGAGAAGTAGCTTTACAAGTTCTGGGGTGCTTTTTAATCTTTATTCCTTCCAAATATTATTTTTTTTAATATTTTTTCAGAAAAAAAGTAGATTTTCACTTTCACAGACAAACTCCAATAAATATAGCAAAATACCTGTGGGGTCAAGATGCTAACTATACCCCTAGATAAATTTCTTGAGGTGTGTAGTTTCCAAAACCGTCTCACTTTTGGGGGATTTCCACTGTTTTGGCACCACAAGACCTCTTCAAACCTGACATGGTGCCTAAAATATATTCTAAAAAAAGGTGGCCCCAAAATCCACTAGGTGCTACTTTGCTTCTGAGGCCGGTATTTCCGTCCATTATCACACTAGAGCCACATGTGGGATATTTCTAAAAACTGCAGAATCTGGGCAATAAATATTGAGTTGCATTTCTCGGGTAAAACCTTCTGTGTTACAGAAAAAAATGTATTACAAATGAATTTCAGCAAAAAAAATAAAATTTGTAAATTTCACCTCTACTTTGCTTTAATTCCTGTGAAGCGCCTAATGGGTTAAGAAACTTTCTGAATGCTATTTTGAATACTTTGAGGGTTGCAGTTTTTAATATGGGGTGATTTATGGGGTCTATCTAGTACATAAGGCCCTCAAAGCCACTTCAGAACTGAACTGGTCCCTGTAAAAATGGCCTTTTGAAATTTTCTTGAAAATGTGAGAAATTGCTGCTAAAGTTCTAAACGTTGTAACGTCCTAGAAAAATAAAATAATGTTCAAAAAACTATGCAAATATAAAGTAGACATATGGAATATATAAAATAGTAACTATTTTGTGTGGTATTATTAGCTGTTTTACAAGCAGATACATTTAAAATGAGAAAAATCATAATTTTTGCACATTTTCTCTAAATTTTGGTGTTTTTCACAAATAAGCAATGAATTTATTGACCAAATTTTTCCACTAACATAAAGTACAATATGTCACGAGAAAACAATCTCAGAATCGCTTGGATAGGCAAAAGCATTCCGGAGTTATTACCACATAAAGAGACACATGTCAGATTTGAGAAAATGGGGCTGGTCATGAAGGTCAAAATGAGCTCGGTCTTGAAAGGGTTAAGGTGGTCATTCCCAACGTAGACATTTATGCCATATCCACGGGATATGCTATAAATGTCCATCTGATAAATGTGGGTCCCAGCTCTGGGACCCACACCTATATTGAGAATGAGGGTCACCCGGACCCCCATTTCGTTTGGTGAGGTGGTTGCTGGCCGTAGATTCCATTCGTGGGACTAGTGGGGAGGGAGCCGCGCTCCCTGTTCTATTGGAGTTCCCATAGAATAGAGGGAGCCGAGTGCGTGCGCGGCCCCCTCTCCGCTACTGTGAATATGCCATAAATGTCTAAGCTGAGAATACCCTTTTAACCCATTCAGGACACAGCCTGTTTTGGCCTTAAAGACTAAGTCGTTTTTTTTCAAATCTGACATGTCAATTTATGTGGTAATAACTTTGGAATGCTTTTACCTATCCAAGCGATTCTGAGATTATTTTCTCGTGACATATTGTACTTTATGTTAGTGAAAAATTTGGTCGATAAATTCAATATTTATTTGTGAAAAACACCAAAATCTAGAGAAAATTTGCAAAAACGAGCGCTTTTCTAAATGTAAATGTATCTGCTTGTAAAACAGATAGTAATACCACACAAAATAGTTACTATTTCCCATATCCCATATGTCTACTTTATGTTTGCATTGTTTTTTGAACGTTCTTTTCTTTTTCTAGGACATTACAAGGCTTAGCCTTTTGAAATTTTCTTGAATATGTGAGAAACTGCTGCTAAAGTTCTATTTTTTCAGGGACCAGTTCAGTTGTGAAGTGGCTTTGAGGGGTCCATACAATACAAACCACCATAAATCACCCCATTTTAAAAACTGCACCCCTCAAAGTATTCAAAACAGCATTAAGAAAGTTTCTTAACCCTTTAGGTGTTTCACAAGAATTAAAGCAAAGTAGGGGTGACATTTGCAAATGAAATTTTTTTTGCAAAAATTCATATTTAACACAGAGGATTTTTACCGGAGAAACGCAACTCAATATTTATTGCCCAGAATTTGCAGTTTCTAGAAATATCTCACATGTGGCGGCGTTCACATAGTGGAAGAAACCTAATACAGACTAGCAAGAACTTACGCTACTCTGTGAAAGCGGTGAAGTGCATATTGAGTTGCGCGCCCGCCTGCGGTGACATATAAAATCCCCGCTCTTCACACACAAACAGCTGATTTCTGTGACCTCTGCTAGAAACGCAGGCTTGAGGAGTTTGCTCTTACTATAAACAAGTGAGAGCGACTTATAATACTGCTGCATTTTTGGTCTGCTTCTTTATCAGTTTGTTCACTGTAATTCATGCTTAAAACACAAGGCTAACACTGATGACAATACTTTGAAATTACAATAGCTGAACCTTAAATGCAGCAGTTCCCATTAGGTTAACTCATCAATCACTGCTATGTTCAATGTTCAAGCATCACACGCAAAGAGCTACTACATTCTCCTAAAAGACACAAGTGTGTGTGTGTGTGTGTGTGTTTACCTTGCGCTCACAGTGTGTCTCTTGGGAAAGTCTGAATTTATACATTCTGGCTTCCAGGTTACTCAATATTTATAACTGTGTTTGCAAATATTTACTCCAGCACTTGCTTACATGGCAATATACTACCACTTGCTGTTTGAACACCCAATATGCAACTTAGTTATATCAATTCACTAGCCCTCTCTATTTCCACTTGGCTTTTCATAAAGCTTTATATTACATCATATGCTAAGTGGGATTTAATATAATAGGGTGTTCCACAAGGGACCGTCCACCCTATCCCTATGTGGTGACCTATCATTACCACAGCCGGTCTTTAAAGAGAACCTTTCACCTCCCCATACATGTTCAGTTGAGTGCAGCATGTAATGGGGAGGGCTGCACAAACCCTGGGGCACTTTAATTTTTTTTCTAGCTCCCTCCGTTATTTATGTATCGGTGCCGTTATATTTGGCGCCCGATATTTAAATAACCCCCTGAACACTCATCGGGGCGTGTACTGGCAAGGGGGCGTGTTACTATGGCTGTGACACTGTCCAATCAGATATGGACAGTGCCTCAGCAAGAGCGAGCAGAGAAAGTGCACGCTCTCTCTCCTCAGCTTTGAAGATCAGTTTTTTTCACCCGAACTGGCAAGGGGGTGTGTATTTCTTGCGTGTCACTTACAAGATGTAGCATCCATGGCCACGGGCCGTCGGGTTTACTCACCTCCCGATGCCCACAGCCATGGATCGCTTTGTTCTGCTGTGTCCCGTAGAAAGGGCCAGCGCGCGCACATCAGAAAATCATCATCAACGGCCCATGATTTCCTGGTCTATAAGAAGGCCCATGCCTTCTGATCCTTGCCTGAGCGTTGTTAGTTTTCCCAGTCTGTCTTGCAAATGGTCCCTTAGTGTTTCCCGTTCCAGTTGTTACCCGTGCCTGTTACCTGTTCCTGTATCCCGTGCTGTTCTTGTTCCTGTTCCTATTAGTGTTGGAGTTGTGTCACGTCCTGTGTCTTCTGCCACGTCCGGAGGAATTCGCCACGTCTGGCGCAACCTGCGGCATCTGCATCTTCTGTCACGTCCTGTGTCTTCTGCCACATCTGGAGGAATTCGCCACGTCTGGGGCAACCTGCGGCACCTGTGACATCCGCCACGTTTGGCGATACCTGATGCACCCATCTCCATCCGTGCCAGAGCTGCGTCCACTGTCTGGACTATCCAGGTACCCTTGTGCGGGACTTTGTATTTCTGGGGTTCCTGTTCTTTGGCCAGCCACCTCCCTGCTACGGAGGTGCGGCCTAGTGGGTCCACAACCCGCTTTGTGACAGTACGCTCAGGCCATGGACCCCGCTGGTCAACCTGAGACCTTGACAACACAAGCCATGCTGGCCGAGATGGAGGATCTGCAGTCATGAAAAGATCAACTCCTCCTGTCGGTCAACGCCATAGCCCATCGGCTGCTTGTTCCAACCACAGTTGTCACCGCACCCATTCCTGCTGTTCCTCCTGCTACACCTCCTGTCTGTACTGTTCGCTGTTCCTCACCCGTTTCCAGTTTGTGCTCCACTACCGTCCCACGGACAAGAATGTGAGGGCCGATGCCCTGTCCAGATCGTTTGAGACGGAGGACATGGTGCAGTCCCTTCAGACTATCATAGACCCGTCCTGCATTGTCACTGCTAATCCTCTGCAGGTTAGAGACATCCCTCCGGGGAGGACTTTTGTTCGGTTGGCAGACAGGAGAAGAATTCTCAGCTGGGGACACAGTTCTAAACTGGCTGGGCACGCTGGTGTCCGTAAAAACCGAGACCTGATTGCTCGTCACTTCTAGTGGCCCACGCTACCTAAAGATGTTCTGGACTTTGTCTCTTCTTGCACGGTGTGTGCTTCTAACAAAGTTACGCGCTCCAAGCCTGCCGGCCTGCTTCAACCTCTGCCTGTACCCAATGCCCCCTGGCAACACATTGCGATTGACTTTGTCACAGACCTTCCCCCCTCAGCAGGATGCAACACTGTCTGGGTGGTGGTGGACCAGTTCTCTAAGATGGCACATTTTATCCCGCTGACCGGCCTACCTTCTGCTCCTCGACTGGCGAGTCTCTTCATTCAACACATCTTTTGCTTGCATGGCTTGCCTCTTCACATTGTGTCCGACCGGGGGGTTCAGTTTACTTCAAAGTTCTGGAGAGCCCTCTGTAAACTCCTGGATGTGAGATTGGACTTTTCCTCAGCTTATCACCCCCAGTCCAATGGGCAGGTTGAGAGGATCAACCAGATCATGGAGAATTATCTCCGCCACTTCATCTCTTCACAGCACGATAACTGGGTACAGCTTCTTCCATGGGCCGAGTTCTCATACAACAACCACACCAGTTAGTCCACCACTTCCACTCCATTTAACATTGTATACAGTCAACATCCTAGAGTCCCTTTTCCAGTGTCGACCACATCTCAAGTACCCGCTGCTGACTCTGCATATGGGGACCTTCTGCAAATCTGGCAACAGACCCAGTCCTCTATTTTGCTGGCAGTCAATCGCATGAAGCGAAAAGCAGATACAAGGAGAAGAGAGCCACCTCAGTATCTTCCGGGTACTAAATTCTGGCTGTCCTCTCGGAACATTCGTTTGAAGGTGCCCTCATACGAGTTTGCTCCCAGGTTCCTTGGTACTTTCGAGATTCTGCAACAGATAAACCCTGTCTCCTATAAGCTGGGGCTGCCTCCTACCCTCAGAATCCCCAACTCCTTTCATGTGTCCCTCCTGAAACCCGTGGTCCTGAACCGTTACAGCAAGACTTCTAGTTCCACAGTTGCTCCCAGCGGTTCTTCTGATATATTCGAGGTGAGAGAGATCCTGTATTGCAAGAGGGTAGGAAGAAGGACTTTCTATTTGGTGGACTGGAGAGGGTTTGGTCCTGAGGAGAGGTCCTGGGAGCCAGAAGAGAACCTCAGTGCTCCTGCTCTTATTAAAAAATTCCTCTCTCGCTCTCGCCCCAAGAAGAGGGGGCGTAAGAGGGGGGATACTATATCGTCCATAGCCACGGGCCGTTGGGTTTACTCACCTCCCGATGCCCACAGCCATGGATCCGTGAGCGCTTGTCCCCATGTCCTTCCTAGGAGACGCCAGCACTCACTTCCGCTCCGTTCTGCTGTGTCCTGTAGGGTGCGCGCACATGCTCCTGCTTGGCCTTAAAGGGCCAGCGCATGCACATCAGGAAATCATCATCATCAACGGCCCATGATTTCCTGGTCTATAAGAAGGCCCCAGGTTCCCTTTAAGGGGTGTAGTTTTTAAAATGGGGTCACTTCTCGGGTGTTGCAACTGTACTGGTACCTCAGGGGCTTCTGCATACATGACTTCGCACCAGAAAATCCCCAGTAGGCCAAATGGTGGTCCTTTCCTTCTGAGCTCTCCCATGGGCCCAAACGACATTTTATCACCACAGATTGGGTATTGCCGCAATCAGGACAAACTGTGCAACAAAATGGGGTATTTTATTTCTTGTGAAAATAAGAAATTTTTGAGCCAAAACGACATATTATTGGAAAAAAATTTAAAAAATTAAATTCCCAGCCCAATTCAAATAAGTTCTGTGAAAAACTATGGTGTCTAAATGGTCAAAACACCCATAAATTAATTCCTTGAGGGGTGTAGTTTCCAAAATTGGGTCACTTCTGGTGGGTTTTCATTGCTTTGATACCTTTGGGGTTCTGCAAATGCGACATGGCACTCGAAAACCAATCCAACAAAATCTGCACTTCAAAGAACACACAGCGCTCCTTTCCTTCTGAGCCCTCCCATGGGCTCAAACGACAGTTTATCGCCACAAATGGGATATTGCTGCACTCAGGAGAAATTCGGCAACAAAATGGGGTATTTTGTTCCCTGAGAAAATAAGAAATTTTGATGAAAAATTACAACTTATTGGAAAATAATTCATTTTTTAAATTTTCCAGCCCAATTCAAATACGTGCTGTGTAAAAACTGTGAGGTCAAAATGGAAACAACAACCATAAATTAATTCCTTGAGGGTTGTAGTTTCCAAAATGGGGTCACTTTTGGGGGATTCCTACTGTTTTGGCACCTCAACACCTCTTCAAACCTGGCATGCTTCCTAAAATATATTCTAATAAAAAAAGAGGCCTCAAAATGCTTCTTTGCTTCTGGGGCTTCTATTTTAGTCCACGGTCCGGGAAATACGTCTGACATACGGTCTGTATTTCACGGTCCGAACATGGCCGTATGACTAAGGCCTAATGGAAAAAAAAATTTACTTACAGGCTTTTCGGTGATCGTTGTGACAGGCTGTCACAACGATCACATAACCGGAGACCACACTGATTGGTTTCCGGGTGAAGCTCTGTGATACAGCTGTATCACTAAGCTTTTTGCAGTCGGCGTGTAAGTTATGGTGAGAGAAGTAATGTGATCTTTGTGACAGGCTGTCACAGTGATCATGTTCCGGGAGACCACGCTGGTTGGTCTCTGGGTGAAGCTCTGTGATACAGCAGTCTAGAGACAGCTGTATCACGTAGCTAAATGCCGTCGGGGAGCGGCAGATAGTGTAAATCTGCAGGAACGTCCTTGCAGAAGATAGGTGTGGACGTTTATAGTCTATTGGTGGTCCACATCTGGTTAAGAAAGCAGCAATACCAAATATGTGTATTTTTTTTTTGTACATTTTACATATAACAGTGGGTTTTTAATGGCAAATCACCAGCAGGTGCCAGCTGTATACTACTGACCAGGATCAGAACTAGCTAGGAAAAACAATAATAATAATTTCAAGTAAAAAAATCACGAGCATGAATAACATCCGGATGTGGAGACCAGAGGGGAACATTCCTTCGGTTTCAAGAAGTGATTATTAAGGCCCTAATATTTGGGAACCAGGAACGGGGGGGCCCAAGCACATTGGCTGTAAGTGAGGGCACCTGTTTTCTACCAGGGCAATACTTTCCCAGTAAAGTTCCCCAAACTGCAAAGATGGTCCCAACAAAAGTACAGAATGTGTTCCAAAAGGGGGATGAGAATGGACACCATTTATCAGTGTGACACTGACTTGCGCACACATCTATGTAATCTATCTAATTATTTATATTTATTTACCCCATTAATATACCACAGTATGCCCTGATGTACTCCGCACAGCTTACATATGCCCCCACGTTATGAATTGCAATACCAGTAAAACCACAGACAAAACTACCACCAAGCAAAATCTGTGCTTCAAACGCCAAATGGTTGTCTTGCCATTCTGAGCCCTGCAGTGTGCCCAAACAGCAGCTTACGTTCACATATATAGCATTGCCATACCCGGGAGAACCCACTTAAGGATTTATAACATGGTGCTCTGAAAGTGCATATCTGCAGAAAAATTGCAATTTTCTCTTTGCACCTTCTGCTGCACATGAATTACTTTAGTCTAAATGCTCACTACACCTCTAGATGAATACCTTGATGGGTGTAGTTTCCAAAATGGAATCACTTCTAAGGGGTTTACACCTTACTAGTACATCAGGAGCAATGCAAATGCGACATGGCGTCCTAAAAAAAAAATCCTGAAAAATCTAGGCTCCGAAAGCTAATTGGCTTCTCCCTCCATTATCCCTGCTGTCTGCTCAAACAGCAGCTTATGGCAACAAATGGGGTATTTCCATATTTGGAAGAAATTGTGTAACAAATTTTGGGATGTTTTTGCATCTGTTGCACCTAGTGAAAATGAGAAATATTATTGGAATAAAAATATATTTTTTGTTTTAATAGACTAGTTCTAATAAAATCTATGAAACACCTGGTCAAAATGCTTGCTTGCTTCATCCCTAGATTAATTTCTAGAGGGGTGTAGCTTGCTCAATGGGGTATTTTTTGGGGTATTATGTTTTGGCACATCAAGGCCTCTGAAAACCTAAAATGTGCCTGGGAAAACATCCTATTAAAAAGGAGGCCCCAAAATCCACAAGGTGCTCCTTTATTTCTGAAACCTGTGTTTGAGTCAAGTAGCACACTATGGGATATTTCTAAAAAAAGCGGAATTAGGGTAATAGATGTTAAATTGCATTTTTCTGACACTTGCTGTGTTAGGCCGCATGCACACGACCGTAAAAATTATGGACCCATTCACTTCTTTTGTCCACTGACACCTTCGCGTTTATTTACGGGACGGTGTCCGGCCCGTAGAAGTGTACCGCAAAAGATAGTATTTTGTATGGGAGCACAGGCTGAAAATGTGGGCGGCTGTCCGTGTCCGTCGGCGGCTGGCCATGCCCGCAATCGCGCCCACGTGATTACGTGGGCACGGCCGTGTGCATGGGGTCATACAAAAAAATAAAAAATTAACATTGAATATCTGCAATAAAAAAATTTAAATAACATTTTTACATTGCACCACCACTTTGCTTAACTCCTGTAAAACACCTAAACGGTTAACAAACTTACTAAATGCGGTTTTGAATAATTTGAGCAGTGCAGTTTTATAAATGGGGTGATTTATGGGGGGTTTCTAATAAATATTTCCCTCACAGCCACTTCAGACCTAAAATGGTCCCTAAAAAGTTTTTGGGGAAATTCTTAAAAATGTGAATAATTGCTGCTAATCTTATAAGCCTTCTAACGTCGTAACAAACTAAAAGGACATTTAAAAATGTTTCCAACATAAAGTAGACCTATGGAAATGTTAATTATCTGTTTTGTGCGGTATGACTATCTGTCTCAGAGAAATAAAAATTTTAAAAAAATGCTATTTTTAAACAAATTATTCATATTGGTGTTTTTCAAATATAAACTCCGAATGTATTGATAAAAATTCACCACTAACATGGGGGGCGTGGTTTGGCGCACCGGAGAACGGACGTAAGTAGTGTGTGCTCTGATTAGGCTTCGGATTGTAGGGGATATAACAGTGAATCGATAGGGAAGACTCGTTCTAAGAAGTACCTAAGTGTTCACAGACAGGGGCAGCCGAAATGCCTAAATTTCTTTCAGCCGCTGTCTGATCTGCCGTGTACGGGAGAAAACAACTCGGGATGTGATAGACCTGCTACGCCGCTATTACGTGACACGCTTGCACAACCTCATATCCAACAGGAGGACAAACTCCCCGATCAGCCTATGCGGCTCAAAGAGAAGGGGGAAAGGACATTATCCCCTTCAACAAGCGGACACAAAGAGCAGAGTTGCCCTAATCAGTCCCCTAATCGTGTAAGTGGAAAGACTGAAGATGCTAACTGACAAAGCCCTGGTGGTGGTATGCGGTCATCTCAAAATGGCGGAGCAGCATCATGACAATATGAAAGGGAGGGAGATGAAGCAGACGACCATAAACCAGCAGGACAAGGTGAGGGCTCGGAGGAGCATTACTCTAGCCCTATGCCCGGGAGATTATTTGTTCGAGATAACTCTCAGACCTCCCGCTTTGTACATCGCACCACATCCGATATAGAGGCTTCCTCCTCGGATGAGGACCCTAATCCACCTCCGACGTGTTTGCCTAACCGATATAGACATTTATCAATGGGCTTCTTCACAGAAATCTTAACTTTATGGGAGTCCCATTACATTGGAACTCCCGCCGCCGGAGGTAGCGGTTCAAACTCTTAGGGGTCACCCAGCATTACAAGCCTTACTGGCCCTTCTCCCCACAAAGCAGAATATGGATGTTTTGGCCACAGATTTAAAACTGGCATGGAGATGTGACTTAAACAAAGTGAAGTCGGATGTCTCGACGTTACAAAGCAAAGTAGGGCAGCTTGAATCCTTTAAAGAATCAATCTCTTCCACAATACAACAACTTAAAGAGGCAAGCACTACAACCACTATGGAGCAACATTAACTCCAGTCCCATTTAGATGATCTAGAAAATAGGAACAGAAGGAATAACATCCGACTTAGAGGCCTTCCTGAGGCGACTTGTACTCCAGACTTAATACCAACGCTAACAGGGATATTCAACACCCTCCTCATTAGGCCAGTGGATACCCACATTGAGGTTGATAGAGCACACAGGGCTCTGAGACCAGAGAGATCTGACTCCTAACGACCTCGGGATGTCATATGCAAAATCCACTATTATGGGTTGGAAGAAGAGATCATGCAAAAGGTGAGACTTAAGAATGAGATTGTCTTCAATGGGGCTAAGCTTTTCCTCTCCCCAGGTTTTGGGGGGTGGACTCTAAGGCAGAGAGCAATCTTAAGACCCCTGCTGTCTGCGTTGCGGACCCGCAATATCCCCTATAGGCGGGGTTTCCCTTTTGGGCTCCATGTCAGAGTCGACGATAGAACCATTTCATTGTCCTCATATTCGGAGTTGCCATAGTTTTTGCAAGCTCTAGACCTCCCTGATGTCTCTCTGCCGAATTGGGAATCCTTCCAAGTAGATCGTCTTCCTACGACCAGATCTGCTTCTACTTGGAACTCGGGACCTGGACTTCGGTCTAGATCCAGACAACCACTGCCCCAACTTCAGCGATGGAGACAAAGATCATTACCCTCTGGACGAAGTGAACTTTGAGTTATGTTTTTTATAGTCCTTATATCAGGTACACTCGAATCATCCTGATACTGAATGTTATTCATATCACTCAATTTTTTTAGAGCAACAATTTTCTAAGTACGGTATATCTATCGGGATATGGGGTAGTTTCCTAATCCCTGTTTAGCATCCCCACTGTTATGTTGTTTCTGACACTGTTTAGGCCCTTACATATTGGTCATTTTTACCCATACTATCTTTCTGTTCAGTGGTAGTTTTCCTCGACCCCCCCCCCCCTCATGGTTCAATAGTACTCTACAGTGCTATAGTGCCTCTAGGCACCAACTAGTAGCTACTGCTTGACAAGACGTTCCACTTGTCTTTTTTTTGTTTTCTACAAATCTGTTATGCTAATTTCTTGGAATGCATTGAGAGTTTTATGATATCTGATTTTGTTGGACTTCGGTCCGGTTTCTATAAGTACCACGGTGACGAGTTTGGTTATATCTTGTCGTATCACTTTCTGCCACTTTGACTCCCTCATGCTCTTGGATCATGGTTGCTTTATCGCTTGCTTCCCTGAAGGTGAAGCGGTCACGGTCCAGAGAAGAGGTCACAGATCTTGTATTCCTTCCACAAAAGGAAAACCCAGGTTCTCTGTTTACAGGAAACTCATTTCCACATGGCTCATATGCCATTGATCAAAAACAAGTACTACCCAATGTGATATCACTGCAGTAACACGAATGGCAAAGCTAGAGGGGTTTCTGTTTTTCTACACAAGTCATTTCAAGTTAGGGTGGTAGACACTTTCATGGACCCAGGGGCTAGATTCATTTTTCTCAAATGTGAGGTGGGGGATCGTCTGATTACGATAATGTCTATTCCCCCAATGTTAATCAGGTACCCTTTTTCCTTAGAATGCTGGATGAGCTGGGCGCCTTTTCATCGGGATTGCCTCTCTTATGTGGCGATTTTAATCAAACCATTAACCCTTCGATAGATATGTCCTCGGGTCATACATCTTTAGCATTTAATAAACGTAATAAATTGAGGGAACGGTTACGAGACATGCAACTTTGTGATTCATGGCGTATATCTCATCCAGACGATAGGGATTATTCCTTCTTTTCTTTCGCTCGTAACTCTTATAGTAGAATAGACTATATTTTGTTTCGTCATAATCTGCTACCTATGGTAATAGATAACACCAAAGATGATATGCCCGAATATATAAATGGTCAAAACACCGAAGTCATACATACATAGTCCGCAATGGTAAGCTAGAGAGAAATCATTAATCAGATAAGCTTTGACCACACTAATAGATGTATATTCATGGCAAAATGACAACAAAAGAATAAAAGAAAATAGAAGTAACAAACCATGCAGACAAACAATGCGGTAAGGAGTAGCAATGTGGCAGGAACCCACTTACACCCAACGCGTTTCGCCCCCAGGCTTAGTCAGGGGGAAAATGTTGGCTCAAAAGGGGAATTGGGTAATATATATATAGGTCTACAAATTTTGTTTAATTGATTTTACCTGAGGTATGGACGAGGCGTGCATGAAGGCGAACCGGAAGTGGTTTAATTGATACAGTCAAACCGAGTGACCAATAAGGGGGATTGTGAGTTACAGATGAAATCCGCAGTGAATGTGAAGATAACCGGGATTGGATAAAACATTTGTCAATAATGTGCAAGAACCATAATAAGGGCACAGGGAGGGATACATACTATATCCAGTGACGACGGCCGGGCGGAAGTGCATCATGAAGTGAGGAGTAAACTAATTGGTCAGGTGGTGCGTACGTCACCTCCAGGGGAGGGGGAAAGGGAAAAGCGGGAGGGCGACAATGTGGGCGTCTTAGAGCAGTATCAGGGATGTAAAGTGAAAGAACTTCTGTGCCGAACGGGGCATGCGCAGTAGATACGCAGCAGCACAGATGCCGTCAGGGAGGGGAGGAGGAGGGAATGAGGAATGGAGGTGTGTAAAAATACATATGTATAAATGGCATATAGCGGGGACATAAAGAAAACACGGTTTGGCAATAAGTTAGTGGTGTCCCAAAGGTGCACAAATGTTTGATAAAGTGCAACGTGCAAAAATACAAAAGTGAATATGCGAGAGCAAAAGAAACACAGCAATTTGAGTGGACATAAATCAAAATAGTAAAAACAACAGTGAAACATACATTCAATGAATATAAGGAATATAAAATAAAGAAAATGCATATATACTATAATAATATCAAAATAAGACCATTTCGTAATAAATTCATACAAAAAAAAAAGTGAATATTAAGTAATCTAATACATAATGAAAAAAGGGGGAATAGATAAAAGTATAATACTGGTATAACAAAACCAGCGTTAAATATGGCCCTATATGACCCTAAAAGTCCCTACACTGTAGCAGATATCGGAACCATACAGTATGTATGTAGTTATATATCATAATATGCATTATAAGAGGTTTAATAACAGTAAAACTGACAAGGAAACAAGGGATGGGAAGAAGGGAAAAGGATTGGTGGGGAGAACGATGATCGTACATATTAAAAGTGCAAAGTGCAAAATGTACATAAAGCTGAATTTCACGTGAAGTCAGCATGAAGGTGAACGGAAACGGTCATGAATAAAGTCATCAATCCATAACCTAGGAAAGAGTAAACAAATGTGTAATTACTAAAAGAACATAAAACACAATATTAGGGAGACATAACCGAAAATAAAAAAGGGAACAAAAGAGGAGGAAAGTAAAAGATCAGCAACCAATTGCTCGAGAGTCATGCATAGGAAAACACAGATGAAGAATTGAATAATCATAGGAAGGGAACAAAACTATTATTCGTTTAGACCCATAGGAGTTATTGTATCCAATTTGTGGATCCACATCGACTCACGTTGGGATAATAGTTTCTTCCAATCTCTTTCTCTCAGGCATCATTTAGACGAGCGTAATATACGCGCTTGCGACGCACGTGCTTTTCACGCGTGTCGTACGCACCTATGTTAGGCTATGGGGCAGTGCAGACAGTCCGTGAGTTTTGCGCAGCGTGATTCCGCTGCGTAAAACTCACGACATGTTCTATATTTCTGAGTTTTTTGCGCATCACGCACCCATTGAAGTCAATGGGAGCGTGAAAACCACGCAGGTCGCACGGAAGCACTTCCGTGCGAACTGCGTGGTTCGCGCAACAGCTTTCATTCTCTGAATGTAAACAGAAAAGCACCACGTGCTTTTCTGTTTACAAACATCCAAACGGAGTGTCAAAATGATGGCGGCTGCAAGAAAATCTCGCAGCCGCGCATCATACACTGATGACACACGCAGCTGTTAAGTGCCTTTTGCGCACGCAAAACGCCACGTTTTTTGCGTGCGCAAAACGTACACGCTCGTGTAAATCAGGCCTTATACTGATAAAAATCCGATCAAATCCCCAGGCTTGGAAGAGAGAACTGTCACAATTGTGATAGATCTTGAAATGGCGAAGAATGGTTATAGATACCTCTGTTGGTAACATGTTTCTTTCGGATCATTCTCCGGTATACTGTGAACTGCGATTTACACAACGGGGACGTAGAGAATTTACTTGGCGACTAAATGAGTTTTTATTACAAGATGCATTGTGTTTGGCTGAATTGAAGCAGACAGTTGTACACTTTACTGCAGACCATACAGATGAACCCTCTTCTTCTACAGTTAAATTGGAAGCTCTGAAATGTGTCATTAGGGGTATTCTTATCAAACATGGTTCTCGTATTAAAAAGGAAAATGGGGCCTGACTTCGTGGTATTATAACGTCTTTACAGAATTTAAAAGCTCAACATAAACAAACTTTACAGGAGAACACTCTAAGGCCCTGTTCACACAGTTTTTTTTTACATGATTTTTGCTACGGAAACCGCTGATAAAAAAGCGGCAAAAAAACAGCCGAAATTGCCTCCCATTGTTTTCAATGGAAGGTGGAGACGTTTTTTTCCCGCGAGCAGAAAAAAACTTTGCGGAAAAAGAAGCAACATGCCCTATCTTGAGGCGTTTTTTGCCTCAAAAACCCCATTGAAATTAATGGGAGACGGAAAAAACGCCACGAACGGCTGCTGCAGTTTTTGACGCTTTTTTTGACAAAAAACGCTTGCGGTTTCTTCTTTGGCTGTTGAAGAAATAGGTAAAAAAACGTGTCAGAAATCGTGGCAAAAAATGCGTCAAATGCCTGTGGTGCAAAACCACTTAAAAACAACCGGAGCTGATTTTTCCAGGCTACAAGGATACATCATGACATTCAATCCCTCCTAGATAAGAAAAGCGCCGTCTCTGTCAGGTATGTTCTCGTTTTTTTTATGAATGGGGAAATAAGGCAGGTAAGGCTCTGGCAAGAGCCCTACGTGATCGTGGAGCTATCTCCTATATCCCCTCCATAAGAAATTCCGCCGGTAGACTAGTACATCTGACGGAAGACACAGCATCTGCATTTTGTGATTACTATTCTTCTCTCTACAACTTACCCCCCACCCCCCTAGAACCCTTCCCCTAGTCCCTTGGTAACCTAATCGGAATACGTGCATGACACTGCGTTACCCGCCCCCAAAAAGATGCTACATTTCTAGATTCCCCCTTTACTGCAGATGAGATACTACATGTTATTAAAGCCCTCCCCGCCAGGAAGAGTCCGGGACCTGATGGATACACAGTGACTTATAAAATGCTAAAAGAAGACTTTGTCTCGCCACTACTGGATGCATTTAATTCTATCTCTAAACATAGCCAGTTCCCAGGCTCATTCCTACAAGCCCTATATTACAGTCATCCCGAACGAGGGTAGGGATCCGCAACAGTGTGCTAGCTTTCACCCTATTTCTCAGGGCCCGGCGCCTTCCCGGACGGGGAGTCCTTCAGTGCCCACGACAACTCATCAGGGGAAATAGAAGTTTCCAGGGCGACAAGTGCCTCCTGGGGGATACGTTTCATCCCAGAGGTCTGGAGGTAGGACTCAATACTCTTCAAATGACTCCTCCCATTGGAAGACTGAGAGGCTCGAGGGAGATTATATAGAGAGTGGTAGTAGGCACGAAAGGCTTCAGTGATGTCATGGGGAAGATGCAGGCTCTGATTGTGAGAGGTGTGAATATGAGGGATATATGTACAAGAGTGGGTTTTTCCAAGTGTCCGTGCAAGGGTCCTACCCGGATTATTACTAAATTCATAAAAATGCCATCTGCATTTAGCTAGTGAAGCCCTAGCCTTAGAAAGGCAAAGCGATCGAACCTGTACTCTCAGCTGCCCCAGCTCCGCCCCGATATCCCGGTCCAGGGAGGCCTTGTTAGACTGCTCTAGCGTATGTATTCGGGATAAGAGATCCAACAAGTGTGCCACATGTTGCTTTTTCAATCTAGAACCAATTCTAATGAAGGAACCGCAAACTACACACTTATGTGCCTCCCATATGCAAAGTGGGTCAACGTCCGGGGTGAGCTTCATGGAAAAATAGTCCTGTAGATCCCCGCGTATATCTGCTAATACCGCCGGGTCCTGTAGAAGCGATTCATTCAAATGCCATTGCCATGAACAATGGTGGACCGTAGGGAAGGAGAGATTAAGTGTAATAAGAGTGTGATCATAAAACGTAATATCATCTATGGTAACCAACGAGAGGCAGAAGTGTGAATGGCAGAGAAAGAAGTAGTCTATTCTGAAGTATGAGTTATGTGAGTCCGAGAAGAATGTGTGATCTTTTGTTGACGGGTACAGGAGATGCCACACATTGATCAGTTGATGTTCTTGTAATAACCAACGTACACGTCACCACCTAATACTAGAGTACCTTCCAGAAAGTCATCCAACTCCATCAGGACCCTTTCTAAAAAGACAACTTGGCCAGAGTTAGGGAGGTAAAACGAGGCAAGTGTGGTCAGTGTGTTGGCCAGCCTACCTTTCACCAAGACATATCTTCCCGCTCCATCAGTGCGAGTCTCCACATGCTCCCATGTGAAATCCGGATGGAGACGCCCTTCGTCTTAGAGTCTGGGGACATATTATGGTAACCATCCGGATAATGGGCATCCGTGAGTTTCGGCATACAGTCAGCCCGAAAGTGGGTCTCCTGAAGGAAGGCCACCTGTTTTTTTTTCTTCCAGAGGAGACGGAGAATGGAGATCTCTTCTCAGGTATGTTCAGACCCTGTGCATTCAGGGAAACAATAGTAATATTAGACATGGAGGGGGGAAAGGAAGACAGGGAGGGGAAAAGAAAGAAACAAAGAAAAGAGAGGGTCCCCTGAGAGGAAGTACTGGGACCAGAAAAACGTAACAACACACTACCACTATAAGCGGAGTACAAAATCCCTTAAGAACTCGTCGTGTGCTTTGTTTCCCTAAGAAGAAAAATACCTTCAGATCGAGACACAACAACATGGGACCCTAATGGGAAACGAAGAATGACAGCGATGCGAAAAAACAAAGAATTATATAAGAAAAGTGAAATATACAAGTATGCTCAAATTATACTCAATTATACTCCGGACCCAACAGGCTAAATGAAGTGTGGATGTCCCGTCCCACCTATAAATAACCACCCACCACTGTCAGTCTCGAGGGGGGCTCCCAACTTCCTGGGTCAAAACCTGTGGAACCTAAAGCATCAATGGTACAGTTAGTAGCAGGAGCGCAACAGTTAAAGGGAGTAAGAGATGAGTGTCATCACTAAGGACTATATGTGGATTCTGAACCTAAGGATACACGGGACATATACTCCCTATGACTAACATGTCCATTCTGTTCCATCCCACAGTATGCACCCATTGGGGCTAGGGAGACACATAATCAAGGAGCGGGCATTAGATTAGAGACTTCTGGAGGGAAAAATAGACCCTTGGAGGGGGAGACATATTAGGATGCAGTAATAAGAATAGCCCCCGTTCCATTGTACTAAGCGGAATATCCCGTTCTTAAACCCACATGCAAAAGTAACGGGGACACCCTCATAACTATGCTGCAAAGGGGAGATAAACACAGGCAATACAGGCCAAAGGCCCACAGTGCAATGACCAGTCCAGGTAAAATGTGGAAGATCATTCTCTGCGCAGGGCGTGCCTCACTGGTGCCTGCACCTCGGCTGGACCATCACTGGGACGTGGCGGGATTGTGCGCATTGGGTCTCGAAAGGGACCACCCCTGGGGAAGAGAGATGTTGGGGGTGCAGTCCAATCGGGTAGCAGGACTGGAGGGATCTCCAGGAACCAAAATGCCTCCTCCAAGTCATCCGGTGATCTAAAAGCAAACGAATGTCCCAGTTTTCTGAGGATGATGTGGAAGGGATGGCCAGACCTGTACTTGGCACCTGCTGTTTTAGTAGCTTCCAATAAAGGGCATAAAGCTCTACGCATGTAGAAAGTCAGTCTGGAAACATCAGGCAGGATGGTAACCTCAGATCCATTATAGGGTACGGCATCTTTCTCCCATGCTCTCCATGCTATATCCTCTTTCTGTTTGAAGAAATTACCTCTGCAGATTACATCCCGTGGACGGTTGATGTCTCTAGCCCTTGGGCCTGCCAGTCGGTGCACTCTATCCAGCTCAGTAGCCATATCACGTGGTCTATCCAGGAGCTTGTTGAATATATTAGTCACTGCGTCATGCAAACATTCTGGAGGCACTGAGTCAGAGATGCCCCTTAATTTTAAATTGTTCCATCTCCCCCTATTTTCAACATCATCCAGGTGCAAGGAGAAATCACGCATTTGGTTAGATTGTGTTTCCAGGGTCTAAGAAAGGACCGAGATGTCCAGAGAGTGAACAGAGTTCTGGCGTTCCAAAGTCACAACATGTTCGGTAAGTGAGCGAACCTCATGGGTAACCGCATGGATGGCCTTTTCATGTTTTTTCTCCAGGTGTAAAAGACGAAAGTCCAGGTCTGACTTTGTGGGCAAGGCCCGTACCATTTCCCAGAGCTCTGTCAAGGTCCGTTCCATAGAGGATGGAGGACCCTGAGAGAAGACCTGGCTGTTGGTCTCTATCAACAACAGGGGGAGAGAGGGGCCCTCTAAGGATAGCAGGGGTCCTCTGACTGAGCTGCAATAGGCCCTCCGGGAGAGACTGCTGTAAGGCGGCGTGGGAAAATGGCGCCGCCGTTGCTGCCCGGCGCTGCAACTCCATGTGGTCAGCGCCCTGCTGGGTCTCGCACCGGGGTGTAAGAGGAGGATAGTCGTCCGCTGGGGCCGGCTGAGCTGTCCTGGGCTCATTGTCAAGGCCCAGACACAGACATACCTCTGGTGCCGCCATGTGAGGAGGTCGCACTGGTGAGCGACTGCGGGCCCCTAAGCCGTCCGGGAGGAGCAGGGAGTCTGCGAGAGCACATGTGCCAGCGGTGTCTGTCTGCGGCCTAGTGGCGGGATGGAAGAGCGCTGCGGAGAAGGCAGATCCTGTCGGGAGCTAAGGAATCTGCCGATGGAAGATGTGCATGGAGTCGCAGAGAGGCTCCTACGATTCCTCCCCTTCTTCATAACTTGCAGGAGCCGGGTAAGAGTCCTATGGGAGATTTTCTGTGAGGCCAGGTCCGGAGCCTTGAGAGTGTGCGTCCTCACACCGCCATGCCAAAGCCACACCTTCAACTCAATTCTTAATACGCAAGAGGCGTTACTTCTCTCAATGATTCCTGTGCATGTTAAGAAATAAAAAAACAAAACCTGGTTAGCTTCCTGTTGATTGCAGCTAGAACAGTTATTCCACGTCTTTGGAAGACAGATAGGCTTCCTTCTGTAACTGACTGGTTTAAGGAAATACTCCATTTACGGAAGTAGGAAGAGGCTTCAATACATTATAGCCACACTGTCGGGGCTATGAAGATAGTTTGGCAAGATTGGATCATCTTCTGTTCTTCTGATGAGTATATAACATATGCATAAGTAATGTTTAAGGGAGAATGGGATTGGTTTGGATGGTGGGTGGGAGGGAGTGTTCATAGCAAAGGTGTCTTGGTGTGTCATATCTGGGTGTCTTGTGGAGTGGAAAATTCTTCAAAAAGTAGGATCCTACTTTGCTGCCCTGTGTCTTTTTCAGAGAACTTTGCTTGGCTTTGTCTATCTCTTCTTGAAAGTTTTTTTACCTCACTGTAATTTTGGCATGATTGTGGTTATTGTCACCGTGGTGCTTGTATTTATACAGGTCTATTTCTTGTTATATTTTAGGTTTTTGTTGTATGTCTCTTTTTCTTTTTGTAGGTCTATTTTTTTCATACAGTGCCCACCAAAAGTTCCGGAACACCCTCATAACTTTTGAACGGCTTGAGGTAGAGTGTTGAAATTTGGTGGGATTTAATGGGGTCATAAAATCTACCAGTTAACGGGGAAAAAAACACTCCCACCCCCTTGGGGGCTGCGGGGTGGGCAGCAAATTTTTAAATGGCACGGGGGGTCGAGTGGGGGCTAATTTTTAAAGCTCTTTTCAATACGAAAACAATACCGCAATCATTTTTGAGATAGGATTTTTTTTCACTGAGATATTTACCTTTAAAGTTATCATCTTCATTATCGGCTACCGCCGGTGTTGGCATTACCCAAAATGTACCACGCGGGTAAAATCCTAAATGTGTGTGGGCGCGTATGTGTGAGCTTGGGAATGCCACATCAAGGTGACTTTAAATTACATATTATTACAATCGGCCTCGGCGAAACAAAATGGACCTTGTCTACGATTACGATTGTAACATGATTTCATGTGTACACATTTCGGTAGTCGCTTGTGAATTTAATTTCAGAGAGCGCATTGCATTTGCACAAAATGCATTTGACCATAAAGGAAAGGATAACTCTCGATAGGATCTTATTTTTTATTCGACATACCCTCTCATCATCAATAAAGTGATCCTTTTCGTTTCGGTCAAATGTACTTTGTGATATGACAATAGAAATGTACAAAAATGAAAATTACACTCTAAATTAGCAATCTCTGAAATTCACAAGCGAACCCATAGCCCACCGTGGGATTTAAGATTTTTTTTTTTTTGCGTTAACTGGTAGATTTCATGACCCCATTAAATCCCACCAAATTTCAACCCTCTACCTCGAGCCGTTCAAAAGTTATGAGGGTGTTCCGAAAATGTTTGTGGGCACTGTATATTTGATGTGGTATATGTTTTTTTTTTTTTTTGTAAAAGCGAATATTGAGCCGACCTACTTGGATTGGAAGTTCACTCTGCTGAATATGTATGTCTTATATATAATATTTTATACTATGCAATGGGATATATGTCCATATCCTTATCTTATACCCTGCTGCGTCAGGGGATTGATGCCTATTGTTTATTTGAGCAATGTAAGCCTCTAACGTTTTTCTTCTTTCTTTTCTGCAATGTTATGAACTTGTCGATGAAAAATAAAAGACCGCATAAGCTTAGACAAGGCAGTCAGAAATCGAGCCAAATTTATTAAAGTGGTGCATTCTGTAAGTTAAATTTGGCTAATCTAGCTAGGCGTACTACACTTTTCCTTATACCACCTATTTGATGACTAAGTTTACTCCAGTTGTTTGTGCCAACATTTTTGTACATTTTTGGTACACAGTGTTGTATGGTAGGTCAGGCACCCTTTTTGCTAGACCGCGCCCCCTTGTCAAGTGCAGCACAAGTGCCTAAAACAGGTAATAAATGGGGCACACAGCATGTATGTCCGAGTTCTGGCTCAATTCAAGGCCCCATGCACACAACCGTAATTTTGATCCGCAATTACGGATCCATAATTGCGGATCAAAGTGCGGATCCATTCATTTCTATTGCCCACGGACACCTTCCCATGTATTTACTGGAAGGTTCTCCGAGCCGTAGAAAGCATCCGCAAAAAATAGGACATGTCCTATTTATTTATTTTATGGACCGTGCTCCTATACTTTATAATGGTAGCATGGCCCGCAAATACGGGTGACTGTCCGCGGCCGGCCGTGCCCGTAATAACAGACCGTGATTACGGCTTCGGCCGTGTGAAGGGGGCCTAAGGTAGAATTCTGTAGCTCATTTTGACAAGTAAGGCCCTCTGCACACAGCCGTAATCATTGTTCGTGATTACGGGTACGGCCGCGGACAGTCTTCTGCATTTGCGGGTCGCGCTCCCATTAAAAAGTATAAGATCACGGTCCATAAATCAAACAAAATAGGACATGTCCTGTTTTTTGGGGATTCTTTCTATGGCCCGGACACCTTCCCGTAAATATAAGGGAAGGTGTCCGTGGGCAATAGAAATGAATGGATCCGTACTTTGATCCGCAATTACGGTCGTGTGCATAGGGCCTAAATGTGCCCCAATGTGTGACAAAAAGACTCAGTCACTTGGATAGGCAAATTAATTACAAAGTTATTACCACATAAAGTTGAGATATGTCAGATTTATAATGTCCACAAGTCCAAAACTGGCTGCGTCCTTAAGGGGTTTAACCTTTTGTTTTAAATAAGGAACTTTATTTATTCCTTTGACAGTGCTTGTCATTTTTTGCAATTGTCATGTCACGGTAGCTCATGGGTTGTAACGCGGCCACAATGACTCTCACTGTGCTCGTAATAACGGCCCGTGATTACGGCTTCGGCCGTGTGAAGGGGGCGTAAGGTAGAATTCTGTAGCTCATTTTGACAAGTAAGGCCCTCTGCACACAGCCGTAGCCATAGACAGTCTTCTGCATTTGCGGGTCGCGCTCCCATTATAAAGTATAAGATCACGGTCCATAAATCAAACAAAATAGGACATGTCCTATTTTTTGCGGATGCTTTCTATGGCCCGGACACCTCCCCGTAAATATAAGGGATGGTGTACGTGGGCAATAGAAATGAATGGATCCGTACTTTGATCCGCAATTACGGTCGTGTGCATGGGGCCTAAATCTGCCCCAATGTGTGACAAAAAGACTCAGTCACTTGGATAGGCAAATTAATTACGAAGTTATTACCACATAAAGTTGAGATATGTCAGATTTATAATGTCCACAAGGCCAAAACTGGCTGCGTCCTTAACCCCTTCAGGACCCAGCCTGTTTTGGCCTTCAGGACCCAGCCAATTTTTTAAAATCTGACGTGTTAGTTTATGTGGTAATAACGTTGGAATGCTTTTACCTATCCAAGCGATTCTGAGAATGTTTTCTCGTGACATGTTGTACTTTATGTTAGTGAAAAAATTTTGTCGATAATTTTGGTATTTATTTCTGAAAAACACCACAATTTAGAAAAAATGTGCAAAAATGTGCATTTTTCTAAATTTAAACGTATCTGCTTGTAAAACAGATAGTAATACCACACAAAATAGTTACTAGTTAACATTTCCCATATGTCTATTTTATGTCTGCATCGTTTTTTGAACGTCCTTTTATTTTTCTAGGACGTTACAAGGCTTAGAACTTTAGCAGCAATTTCTCATATATTTTAAAGAAAATTTCAAAAGGCTATTTTTTCAGGGACCAGTTCAGTTCTGAGGTGGCTTTGAGGGCCTTATATATTAGAAAATCCCCAGAAGTCACCCCATTTTGAAAACTGCACCCCTCAAGGTATTCGAATCAGCATTCACAAAGTGTTTTAACCCTTTAGGCGTTTCACAGAAATTAAAGCAAAGTAGAGGTGAAATGTACAAATTTATTTTTTTTTTGCCGAAATTCATTTCTAATACATTTATTTTTTTGCAACACAGAAGGTTTTACCAGAGAAATGCAACTCAATATTTATTGCCCAGATTCTGCAGTTTTTAGAAATATCCCACATGTGGCCCTAGTGTGATAAATGACTGAAGCACTTGCCTCAGAAGCAAAGGAGCACCCAGTCGATTTTGGGCCTCCTTTTTTTTAGAATATATTTGTAAAGGATCTGCCAGACACAGCTTCTGTGTCAACGCCCATAGGTAATCAGTCTGCACCTGCTTCTATGTCTGTGAAACTGACTCCATCTTCCACCACTCAGGATGGCAGGCTTAGGAGTGGGAGAGCCTATCACAGCCTGGCCAGACGGAGCTAGCTCCCGCCCTCTGTCTATTTATACCTGCCTTTCCTGTTCCTCCTTTGCTTGTGATTCTTCTCTGCTGGTTTCCTGGCCCTGCTGCAGCTTCTTGAACTACTGACCCTCTGCTTGTTATTGACCTTGGCTTTACTGACCACTCTTCTGCTCTGCGTTTTGTACCTCGCTCATCTCCTGGTTTGACTCGGCTCGTTCACCTCGCTTGTTGCTCACAGAGTTCCCGTGGGCAACTTCCCCATTTCCCCGGCTTCTTTGTTCCCTTGTCTGTTTGTCTGTCGTGCACCTATTGAGTGTAGGGACCGTCGCCCAGTTGTACCCCGTCGCCTAGGGCGGGTCGTTGCAAGTAGGCAGGGACTGAGTGGCGGGTAGATTAGGGCCCACCTGTCTGTCTCCCTACCCCATCATTACAATATTTTAGGCACCTTGTCAGGTTTGAAGAGGTCTTGTGGTGCCAAAACAGTGGAAACACCCCAAAAGTTACCCCATTTTGGAAACTACACCCCTCAAGGAATTTATCTAGGTGTATAGTTAGCATTTTGACCACACAGGTTTTTCGCTAAATTTATCAGAATTAGTCTTTAAAAATGAAAATCTACTTTTTTCTGAAAAAAATCCAAATGGCGCTACTTCCCTTCTTAGCGCTGCCATGGGTCCAATCAGCAGTTTATTACCACATATGGGGTATTGCCGTAATCAGGAGAAAATGCTTTACAAATGTTGTGGTTCCTTTTTCCTTTATTCCTTGTAAAAATTTAAAATTTCTATGCTTTTTCAGAAAAAAAGTAGATTTTCATTTTCACTGCCTAATTCCACTAAATTCTGCAAAAAACCTGTGTGGTCAAAATGCTAACTATACCCCTAGATAAATTCCTTGAGAGGTGTAGTTTCCAAAATTGGGTTACTTTTGGGGGGTTTCCCCTGTTTTGTTCTCTCCAGGGCGTTGCAAACGCGACATGGCACCGAAAACCAATCCAGCAAAATCCATGCTCCAAAATCCAAATGGCACTCCTTCCCTTCTGAGCCTTGCTGTGGGTCCAATCAGCAGTTTATTACCACATATGGCGTATTGCTGTAATCAGGAGACATTGCTTTACAAATGTTGGGGTGACTTTCTTCATTATTCCTCATAAATATTACAAATTTTTACAGACTAATTCCAATATATTTAGCGAAAAACCTGTTTGGTCAAAATGCTAACTATACCCCTAGATAAATTCCTTGATAGGTGTAGTTTCCAAAATGGGGTCACTTTTGGAGGGTTTCCCCTGTTTTGGTCCCTCCAGGGTGTTGCAAACGCGACGTGGAACCAAAAACCAATCCAGCAAAATCCGTGCTCCAAAAGCTTATTTCTTGCGGAAGGAATTGTAGTTTCTATTGATACCATTTAAAGTGCCATAAAAAGTACTGGGAAACTGAAAAAAAAAATAGGAAAATATAGGAATATAGGAAAAAAATCTGATTCCATTTTTTGAGGTTTTCGTTTTTACAGCTTTCGCCGTGCGGTAAAAACGAAAACTACAGCGATTTTGGCGATTTCAATTATTTAAGTTTTTTACGGTGTTCACCGTGCTTGTTAAATAATGGTATATTGTAATAGTTCGGCCTTTTACGGACGTAGCGATATCAATTCTGTTTATTTTTTTACATTACTTTTGAAGAAAAATGGGAAAAGGTTTTTGTTTTTTTTTTACTTTAAACTTTTTTCTTTCTCACTACTAATAACTTTAATTCTTCTACACATTTTATTAGTCCCCTTAGGGGACTTGTACCAGCGATGCACAATACTAATACTAATGTATTGCAGTAAATTGTTATTTTTACAGACTCCTGTAACAGCGCGATCGCTGTTCCTGTCCGTTAGTCCCGGGTGTCAGCTGTAATACACAGCTGACACCCGCAGCGTATGGAGCGGGCTCAGCACGTGAGCCCGCTCCATACATCACCCCCGCACCATGACGTGCTATTAAGTCATAGTGCTCAAAGGGCTTAATGCACAGTGGATGGTGTGAATATTGCAATTTTCCACTGACATGCCATTTTATTGCATAATATGTCGTGCCCAGTTTGTGCCCCTGAAGACAAATACCTCATAAAACGTTAAGCGGGTTCTCCCGGGTTTTAGCGATGCCATATATGTGGGCACAAACTGCTGTTTGGGCACGCTGCAGGGCTCAGAAGGGAGGGACGCCATTTTGCTTTTGGAGCGCAGATTTTGCTTGGTAGTTTTTCTGTTTGGGGTTTTGCTGGTATTTCAGTTTATAATGTGGGGGCCCATGTAATCTGTGCGGAGAACATCAGGGCATAATAAGAGGGTATAAAAATGCGGTAAATAAATAATTCATAGATATGTGGCCGGTGTCGCACTGATAAATGGTGTCGGATGTTACCCGCTTTTAGAAAACACTGCACATTTTGCATCGCCATATTCCTGGGAGCCAGAACGTCTTTATTTTTTCACCACCGGAGCTGCGGGGGGGGGGGGGGTTTATTTGTTGCGGGACAATCTGTACTTTTCATTGGTACCATTTTGGGGTACATGCGATTTTTTTGATCACTTTTTATTACATTTTTTTTGCAAGCCGGGTGACCAAATACAAGCAATTCTGACAATGTTTTTTAGTTTATTTTTTGCGGCGTTCACCATGCACTATAAATGACCATTATATTTTATTCTGCGGGTCGGTACGATTACGGCGATACCATATGTATATAGGTTTTTTATGTTTTGCAGCGTTTGCGCAATAAAATCAGTTTTTTATAAAATAATTTATTTTCTTTGTCACCATATTCTGAGAGCCGTAACTTTTTTTATTTTTCAGTCAAAAAAGCGGTGTAAGGGCTTGTTTTTTGCGGGACCGGTTGTAGTTTTTATCGGTATTATTTTTGGGTACATGCGACTTTTTGATCACTTTTTATTCTCTATTTTGGGAGGGGTGGTGACCAAAAAATAAAGATTCTGGTGTCGTTTTTTTATTGATTTTTTTGGGCTGTTCATCGTGCGGGAAAAATAACATTATAGTTTTATAGTTGGGGTCGTTACGAACGCGGTGATACTAGATATGTATACTTTTTTTAACGTGTTCATTTTTTTCCTATAATGAAAGACTTATTATAGGAAAAAAAATGCAGTGTTTGTTTATATAACGTCTAACTTTTATTTTTACACTTTTTTTAAAAACATATTTTTTTTACTTTTTTACTTGTCCCACTAGGGGACACTTAGACTTGCAGCTTTGATCGCTGCTAGAGTACATTACACTACACACGTAGTGTAATGTACTCTGTCATTGTGACGTGACAGTCACACTGACAGGAAGCCTCGGAGGACCGGCCGGAGGCTGTTCCTCCAAGGCTTCCGTACATGGCAACCCTGAGGTCATTGCCTGACCTCCAATTGCCGTGACAAGCATCGGTAGCCCCCACGATCACTTCGTGGGGGCTGCCGATGTGCTTCAAACCACTTAAATGCGGCGACGGCAATCCGTTGTCGCATTTATGGGGTTAATTGCCGAAATCAGCTGAGATGGTCCGCTGACCGGCAAGGCTGGAGTGTCAGCTGTCGGGGACAGCTGATCTCCCGGTTCCCGGACACTGTCCGTTAGGACAGTGTGTGCCGGGAACTACTCTGCAATAGTACGTCTGGATGCGGGAACTAACCCCTCTGCAGGACGTACTATTGCGGAGCAGCGCGTGAAGAGGTTAAGGGGTTTAACCTTTTTTTCTAATAAGAAACTTTATTTATTCCTTTGACATTGCTTGTCATTGTTTGCAATTGTCATGTCACGGTAGCTCATGGGTTGTAACGCGGCCACAATGACTCTCACTACCTGAGCTACACATGTCGTGGACAAAGTTGCTGTGTAGCTTTAGCATTCGGGTATGTTCACACGGCATATTTTCGCCCGGTTTTCAGGCCGCATACGGCCAAAAAACGGCCGAAAAATCGGTAGCAGAACGCCTCCAAATATCTGCCCATTGTTTTCAATGGGAAAACTGCGTTCTGTTCAGACGGGCCATTTTTTTACGCGGCCGTTTTGAAAAATGGCCGCGTAAAAAAAAAATGGGCGTGAAAAAAAAGTGCAGGTCACTTCTCGGGATGTTTTTGGAGCTGTTTTTTATAGACTCTATTGAAAACGGCTCAAAAAACGCTGCAAAAATCGCGAGTGGCTTAAAAAACTTTTGAAAATCAGGAGCTGTTTTCCCTTGAAAAAAAGCTCCGTATTTTGAGACGTTTTTGAGTTTGTGTGAACATACCCTAACTTCACATTGACAAAATATGCCATGAATATCTGATAGGTGAACCTCAATATATCAGATGAATAGGGAACAGTACACATGGGAGGTGGCCATGCATGCGTTTATTATAGTTTCGTTTATTGGAATTGCTGCACGCCCGACTTTCCCTAAAGTGGAACCACCACCTTCACAGATGTCAATAACCCTTTAAATTCAATTTTGGCCTTTGGGAGTTGTGCAATGTAGCCCTTTAGATCAGAATAGGTTGTGCACCCCTGACATATAAAGATCACTAATAAAAGTAATATAATGATAACCGCCCATTAGATCACTGTGAACAGTGATTTGTATACAGAAGCATTCAAGACGCAGTTCGATGACATCATAGGTTTCCCTGGCAACTGCTCAAATGCAGAAGCAACATCACTTTAGAACACAGCACTCATTATAAATAATAAAAAATAAGTGAAAATTAAAACGTTTTAATAAAGGGGTATTCCTAATTCACTCTCTTGGCTGTTTCCGTAAACCCCATAGAACAAATTAGGCACATATTTGGGTGTCTGTGCACCATAAAGCTATCATTTATGACAGTTTCTGGCATAAATTATAGTAAACTTGTCAGGCCTTGGGTGGTCCCGCCTCTTACGCTTAGCTCCACACGCTTTTTTGAAAAGTGTGAGGAGCGGCATAAATGTGAAAAAAGTCCCACATTTCTGCGCCAAACAAGGGTGCACCGATTTTTACTACTTTATTTTTATACCATAATACTGGCATAAAGTCTTTCAGAAATTCCCCCAATTAAAGGAATTTCTAATTTGTGTACAACCTCTTTAATTGTGATCATAGTTTTAGGGAAAGACTGGGACGTTTTCTATTTATACAGTATATTAACCCCTTAATGACGCAGCCAAGTTTTGGCCTCAAGGCTCAGACCCTATTTTTCAAATCTGACATGTCACTTTATGTGGTAATAAATCTGGAATGCTTATACCTATCCAGGCGATTCTGAGATTGTTCTCTCGTGAGATATTGGGCTTTATGTTAGTGGTAAAATTTGGTTGATTATATTCAGTGTTTGTGTGCATAAGGCCTGATTTACACGAGCGTGTGCGTTTTGCGCGCGCAAAAAACGCTGCGTTTTGCGCGCGCAAAAGGCATTTGACAGCTCCGTGTGTCATCCGTGTATGATGCGCGGCTGCGTGATTTGAGATGAGGCTAGTCGACGCCCGTCACTGTCCAAGGTGCTGAAAGAGCTAACTGATCGGCAGTAACTCTTTCAGCACCCTCGACAGTGAGTTCCGATCACAATATACACCAACCTGTGAATCAAAAAAAGACGTTCATACTTACCATGAACTTGCCTTGGTGACGCGTCCCTCTCTTGTCATCCGGCCCCACCTCCCAGGATGACGCGGCAGTCCATGAGACCGCTGCAGCCTGTGATTGGCTGCAGGCTGTGCTTGGCCTGTGATTGGCTGCAGCTGTCACTTGGACTGAATTGTCATCCCGGGAGGTTAGACTGGAGGAAGAAGCAGGGAGTTCTCGGTAAGTCAGAACTTCTTTTTTTTTTTACACGTTCATGTATATTGTGATCGGAAGTCACTGTCCATGGTGCTGAACCAGTTTAACTCTTTCAGCACCGTGGACAGTGACTGTCTCCTGCCGTCGCGTACCCGAACATTTTTTGCCGGGTTCGGTCAAAACGAGTTCGGCCGAACCCGGTGAAGTTCGGTGCGCTAATCTCTAATTTGACACTCTGTTTGGATGTTTGTAAACAGAAAAGCACGTGGTGCTTTTCTGTTTACATTCATCCTTTTGACAGCTCATGCGCGAATCACGCAGTTCGCACGTAAGTGCTTCCGTGCGGCATGCGTGGTTTTCACGCACCCATTGACTTCAATGGGTGCGTGTTGCGTGAAAAACGCACGATTATAGAACATGTCGTGAGTTTTACGCAACGCACTCACGCTGCGCAAAATTCACGCATCGTCTAAACTGCCCCATAGAGTAATATAGGTGCGTATGACACGCGTGAAAAGCACGCGCGTCGCACGCGCGTATATTACGCTCGTGTAAATGAGGCCTAATTTAGAGAAAATTGTGAAAAAAATTACATTTTTCTGACTTTGAATGTATCTGCTGATGGGTATACCACACAAAATATGTACTAGTTCACATTTCCCATATGTCTACTTTATGTTGGCATAATTTTTTTAACATTCTTTTATTTTTCTAGGATGTTACAAGGCTTAGAACAAAAGCAGCAATTTCTCATATTTTGAAGAAAATTTCAGTTCAGTTCTGAAGTGGCTTTGAGCGCCTTCTATATTAGAAACCCCCATAAAACACCTTTTTAAAAACTAGACCCCTCAAACTATACAAAATAGCATTTAGAAAGTTGCTTAACCCTTTAGGCGTTTCACAGGAATTTAAAGCAAAGTAGAGGTGAAATTTACAAATTTCTTTTTTTTGTCAGTTTTTTTCTGTAAAACAAGGTTTTACCAGAGAAACGCAACTCAATATTTACTGCCCAGATTCTGCAGTATTTAGAACTATCCCACATGTGGCCCTAGTGGATTTTAAGGCCTCCTTTTTATTGAGCACCATGTCCGGTTTGAATAGGTCTTGTGGTCCCAAAACAGTGGAAACCCCCCAAAGTGACCCCATTTGGCAAACTACACCCCTCAAGGAATTTATCGAGGGGTATAGTGAGCATTTAGACCCCACAGGTTTTTCGCTGCATTTTGTGGAATTAGGTTGTGCAATTGAAAATCTAATTTTTCCGGTAAAAGGTACAAATTATAAATTTTTACAAGGAATAAAGGAGAAAAAGCACCCTATCATTTGAAAAGCAATTTCTCCCGATTACTGCAATTGTGCAGGGGGATTGCCATTCTCCGGTTGGACAAACAGCAGGGCTCAGAAAGGGAAGAGCACTATTTGGCATGTAGATTTTGCTGGATTGTTTTCTGGGTTCCATGTCGCATTTGCAGAGCTTCTGAGGTACCAGTACAGGGAAACCCCTTAAAA
The DNA here is from genome assembly GCF_050947455.1 of Rhinoderma darwinii. Classification (NCBI taxonomy): domain Eukaryota; kingdom Metazoa; phylum Chordata; class Amphibia; order Anura; family Rhinodermatidae; genus Rhinoderma; species Rhinoderma darwinii. Next base: position 240,693,140 of record NC_134687.1, on the reverse strand, counting down.
GTGAACCCATTTTGGAAACTAGACCCCTTGAGGAATTCATTGTAGTTTTCATGGGGCGCATGCGACTTTTTGATCAGTTTTTATTCTATTTTTTAAGAGGCGTTGTGACTAAAAAACAGCAATTCTACTATTCTTTTTTTATTACTTTTTTTACAGTGTTCACTGTGCGCTATAAATGACATTCACTTTATTCTGCGGGGCGATACGATTACGGCGATACCATATGTTTATAGTGTTTTTTTAATGTCTTATGGCGTTTGCATGATAAAATACTTTTTATAAAAAATCATTAACTTTTTGTGTTGCCATATTCTAAGAGCCATAACTTTTTTATTGTCCCATCAAAAAAGCCCTGTGAGGACTTTTTTTTTTTTGCGTAACAAACTAGATTCGATCAGTACAATTTTTAGGTACATGCAACTTTTTGATCTCTTTTTATTCCATGTTTTGGGAGTTGACGTGACAAAAAAATTGTGATTCTCGTATAGTTTATTATTTTATTTTATGGTGTTCACCGCACAGGATAAATAACCAAATACTTTAGTAGTTCAAGCCGTTACGGATGCAGCGATACCAATTATGTAAAGTTTACTTATTTATTTTTTAATAATAATAAAGAACTGATAAGGAAAAAAGGGGGATTTTTACTTTTATTACTTTCAAATTTTTCTTGTTTATTTTTACAGGTTTTTTTAAAAAACTTTTTATTTTGTCCCACTAGTGGACTTGAAGGCAGGAGGCCCTGATCGCGATTCTAAGGCTGGATTCACACGAGGTCTTTACGTCCGTAATTGACGGACGTATTTCGTCCGCAAGTCCCGGACCGAACACAGTGCAGGGAGCCGGGCTCCTAGCATCATAGTTATGTGCGATGCTAGGAGTCCCTGCCTCGCTGCCGGACAACTGTCCCGTACTGTAATCATGTTTTCAGTACGAGACAGTTGTCCGGCAGCGAGGCAGGGACTGCTAGCATCGTACATAACTATGATGCTAGGAGCCCGGCTCCCTGCAGTGTGTTCGGTACAGGATCTGCGGCCGAAATACGTCCGTCAATTACGGACGTAATGACCTCGTGTGAATCCAGCCTAATACACTGCACTACATGCGTAGTGCAGTGTCTTAGAGCTGTCAGCTACTCAATGACCGCAAGCATAGTGGGTCCTGACTTCGCCAGGACCCACTAGGCTGCCGTAGATGGCATAGCCGGAGGCCATTGTTAGGCCTCCGGAGGCCATTGTTAGGCCTCTGGTTGCCATAGCAACCATCGGCGCCCGCTATAATTTAGCGGGTGTCGATGGTGGTTTAACCCCTAAGAAGCCGCGATCGCTATTGAACGTGGCTTCTAAGGGGTTAATAAGCGGGGACACCGCGATCGGTCCAATCTGAAGGAGCTGCGGCAACTGCTGAACGAGTCAGCAGCTGTCACAGCTCCTGTATGTGCCGGGAGGATGTCCGAAATGGCCGATCCTCCTGTGACGTACTATTAGGTCACGGAGCGCGAACGATGCGCTCATCATGACCTAATACATGGTACGTCAAGGAAAGGTAGAACGTGAAAGCAAACATACCACCTGGCTTATCAAGTACACACAGATTGTTTTCTTTTCTGTACAGTATATGAGTGGTTAATACAAAACTAAAGTTATTCTTTTTTTTATTTTTTTATTGACTTTCCATATAGTTTTGTCCTTTTTTCCAGTAGTCACACAGCTACAAATGTTCCTATTTCAGTTTAGAAAAGCATTTAGGCCTCTTGTTGCTTTTATATTTATTAGACAAAGCAAACTTTGGATAACGTTCAAGTTTTGAAGACATGGGATTGTTATCTAGAATATGTGACCTTCATTCTTTACTCTAATTAAAGGAATGTAGATACTTTTACAATACACAGAGATTATTTTGTTATTTAGTATCTTGAAAGTACAGTTTATTAGGTCAGCGTCTTCTCCTTTTATGAGGCGGTGATGTCCTTTGGCTTCACAAGAAAGACATGGAAGATGCGGCTCACCGGGTGAAAACTATAATTAATCAGGTCAGGGGGGATAAAAAAAAACGGGTGAGTTGACATGTCTGATAATATGACAACGGGTTTATACATGCGGCCGCATTATGTCTCTGTTTTGCTCAGAGCCGTAATAGAGCTAACATAGAGGTCCATGAGGTGATTTCATATAGAGGCATGCAGAGGTATATTTGTCGAATTCCATATGAATTTGATCAGAAAAATTTGTGGCGTGCTCCTTCGAACTCCATATTCTTCTAGGGGAGAAAAATCGAGTTAAATATTGGACTACATTTTTCAATATACTGATGCATTTGTGCTTTTTTTTGGTGCATTTTTCTTTAAAATAGTGGCTAATCTGCAATGTCATATTCATATCATTAATGTCATATTTATTAACTATTTGTGCCAGAATTTAGAACCACTTGCGTCATGCACTTTTGTTTTTAAAAGTGGAGTGAAAAGTGGACGTGGCTTATTGCTTGGTCAAGATTTTGACACATTTATGAAGTGCGAATTATTTTCTATTTTTTTTATTTTTTTGAGGAGGTAAAAAAAGTTGCAAATGAGAAAAAAAAAATTTCATTTATACTGCAAACAGACCTTTGGCATTGAAAAAGTACCGTAATTCCAACTAACCTGAGCTGACCTCCCGGTTCCCGGTGCACACTGTCGCCGACAGTGTGCACCGGGAACCACGCAGTAACTGTACGTCCCTGTGCCTTAAGACACTGGCCACAGGGACGTACAGTTGCGTCCTGGTGCGCCTAGGGGTTAAGAGACGTCATAATAACACAACAAAGAGTAAGGAACTTGCAAAAATAAATCATATATATCATCAAAGCAGACTTCCATGTCACCATACAGTGAGGTAGTAGTGACATAACAGTAGGTAGCAAGTGTGCCACGCAGCATAATAAACGCTCAGGGACCATGGATTCCACACTGACGTGAACTTATGAAACAAGGAGTTACCCAAGGATATGAGTTTTTCATAAATGTAAGTTGTGTTAACCAGCGCTATCAATTCTCCCAATACAGGGGCATCAATTTCTTTCCAATGGCGTGTTATCACCAGTTTCGCCATGACAAGGATTGTACATAGCAAACAACGTAATGTGACAGGAAATGGACCCATGTCACCGCTGACTGTTTGTCGAGCATTACATGCTACAGTCATAGCTATTACAGTTAACACTAGAGAGGAATGTTAAATAAATTTCTGACAGATGGACAATATTACCGTCAGTCCAGAATATTTTTTTTCATCCACTGATGGGCGCTATAAATGATAGTTTTCAACTAGTTCCAACAAAAACAATCAGCATTCGTTAACACATTAGATAAGGTTTGGGGATTATTGATTAGGGTTGGGCTGTTTCAATATGTGTTTTTTGCCGCAATTTGTATATAATTGCAAAATATCGCATTGTCTCTGTTTCAGCGTTTTTGAGAGCACAAGCTACTGTTGATGTAGACTTTTGTGGTATATATGAACGTTGCACACCTTGATCTATTATTTCTGCATTGTTTTGTGTGTAAACCTCTGCCTGTATGTGAGTTTTAAGCGCAAATGTATGTTTTAATGCATTTTTGGAAAAATTTTATGAAAAATTACATGACGGTGCCTGTATTTATAAAGTACAGAGTGTCAACTTGACAATGTGCCGGGTGTCTACTTTCAGAAATAATGTAGGTATGGGGCTTCAGTATGATTCTTTATTTTGCAATTAAGGTTTTTTTTGTACATGTCAAAAGTGGGAAAATTGGCCTGGCTTCCAGAGGTGCAAAATGTACCAAAACCCATGGCAGCAAAAGGGTTAAAGGGGTAAGAAGTCATGTGTAAATGAGGAATAACCCTATTTCTGACCACTATATAATTTGTATCTGCAGCCTCTATCTCTCATGTTCCCTTATTATCATCTCTGCCATATATTGAACACAGAGAAGAGGAGAATTTTGCTTCCTTTTCTGTGTCTATCAAATATATAGAAACAGCATCAGCATGGAGGACATCTTACAGAAGTAATAATAAGTGTAGCTGTAAATCCAGCACTGGGGCAAGATATAACACTCGTCTTGAGGAGATGGAAAATGCAGTAAATTTAGAGTGAACAGTTAGGAGGGGGAGGAACTTATCATGATAAGTAGAGAGAGAGAGGCTGTTACAACCGCCGCTGCCCTGTACTTACCGTGTTCAGGTGTCTCCCGGCTCCTGGCCGGCGCCGCTCCTCAGCTTCAACCTCTGTTGCATGCAGCCTACCACGCCCCGGCCGCTCACCTTCTGACTTAAAGACTGTGATTCCTAGTGAGCGCGCCTAGTCTTCCTGCCTTAAATGGTCAGTGCGCGGCAACATTTATTACCCAGCTTTTCCTGGACATAAAAGTACTGCCTTCTTCTGGACTCATTGCCAGAGCAATTTGGTTTTTCTAGTGTATTCCCAGTGCTCCTAGAGACTCAAATTTCTCCTTTATTGGATTTCTATTTTTGACACCATCTTGTACCTCGACCATCCTTGCCTTCCCCCTGCCAGGACCTCTTGCTTAGTGACCTGTGACAAACCTCTGCCACCTGCGCTGACCATTTGCTACATGACCCGTTATGAACCTTGCCGTCTGCCCTGGCCTTTTGCTTTACCAGACCACGCTTACTGCAACTACTCCTGTAATGTTTCCCTTCACCAAGGGAGACTACTCTGTGCTAGTGACTTAGTTCTCCTCTGCAGCAAAGTCCAGATCCCTGTATAGGGGTTAAAGGGTGATTACCAGGGGTGCCCTTAGACTCTGTTTTCTGGTTTAGTCTCATGTCAAATCCCTTGGTGACAAAGTGGGCCTACTCGGTTGGCCCCCATGACCGTATCGCTTCTGGCCTCGTGACAATAATATCTAATAAGATATATTTCTAAGTTTCTTATATTTGCTTGTACTATTGATTTATGTAGTTTATTTAAAGTGCAGTGCATATTTTAAAATTAAAATAATGCAATTCTGCAATATTTTCAATTCTTACTTTTAAAAGGCTAAAATATATACGTTATACATAATACAAGCCGGTAGGATTTTATTAGAACATAAAACCGTAAGATGGAGATTTAAGAATGTCGTTTGATACGCAGTCTTCATATAAATATAGTTGGAGTAAGATACGATGAATTTAATAAGAGGTGTACACATCTTATTAAATTAGGTGCAACGTGGATCTACACTACCGTTCAAAAGTTTAGGGTCATTTAGAAATTTCCTTATTTTTGCAAGAAAAGCACAGTTTTTTTCAATGAAGATAGCATTCAATTAATCAGAAATACACTCTATACATTGCTAATGTGCTAAATGACTATTCTAGCTGCAAACGTCTTGTTTTTAATGCAATATCTACATAGGTGTATAGAGGCCCATTTCCAGCAACCATCACTCCAGTGTTCTAATGGTACATTGTATTTGCTAACTGTGTTAGAAGGCTAATGGATGATTAGAAAACACTTGAAAACCTTTGTGCAATTATGTTAGCACCGCTGTAAACAGTTTTGCTGTTTAGAGGAGCTATAAAACTGAGCTAGTTGAGAATCTGGAGCATTACATTTGTGGGTTCGATTAAACTCTCAAAATGGCTAGAAAAAGAGAGCTTTCATGTGAAACTCGACAGTCTATTCTTGTTCTTAGAAATGAAGACTATTCCATGTGAGAAATTGCCAAGGAACTGAAGATTTCCTACAAATGTGTGTACTACTCCCTTCAGAGGACAGCACAAACCGGCTCTAACCAGCGTAGAAAGAGAAGTGGGAGGCCCCGCTGCACAACTGAGCAACAAGACAAGTACATTAGAGTCTCTAGTTTGAGAAATAGACGCCTAACAGGTCCTCAACTGGCAGCTTCATTAAATAGTACCCGCAAAACGCCAGTGTGAACGTCTACAGTGAAGAGGCGACTACGGGATGCTGGCCTTCAGGGCAGAGTGGCAAAGAAAAAGCCATATCTGAGACTGGCTAATAAAAGGAAAAGATTAATATGGGCAAAAACACACAGACATTGGACAGAGGAAGAATGGAAAAAAGTGTTATGGACAGACTAATCGAAGTTTGAGGTGTTTGGATCACACAGAAGAACATTTGTGAGACGCAGAACAACTGAGAAGATGCTGGAAGAGTGCCTGACGCCATCTGTCAAGCATGGTGGAGGTAATGTGATGGTCTGGGGTTGCTTTGGTGCTGGTAAAGTGGGAGATTTGTACAAGGTGAAAGGGATTTTGAATAAGGAAGGCTATCACTCCATTTTGCAACGCCATGCCATACCCTGTGGACAGCGCTTGAGTGGAGCCAATTTCATCCTACAACAGGACAATGACCCAAAGCACACCTCCAAATTATGCAAGAACTATTTAGGGAAGAAGCAGGCAGCTGGTATTCTATCTGTAATGGAGTGGCCAGCGCAGTCACCAGATCTCAACCCCATAGAGCTGTTGTGGGAGCAGCTTTACCGTATGGTACGCAAGAAGTGCCCATCAAGCCAATCCAACTTGTGGGAGGGCTTCTGGCAGCATGGGGTGAAATTTCTCCCGATTACCTCAGCAAATTAACAGCTAGAATGTCAAAGGTCTGCAATGCTGTAATTGCTGCAAATGGAGCATTCTTTGACGAAAGCAAAGTTTGAAGGAGAAAATTATTATTTGAAATAAAAATCATTATTTCTAACCTTGTCAATGTCTTGACTATATTTTCTAGTCATTTTGCAACTCATTTGATAAATAGAAGTGTGAGTTTTTATGGAAAACACAAAATTGTCTGGGTGACCCCAAACTTTTGAACGGTAGTGTATATGTGCCTAAAAGGGAAATCTACACAATTTAAGAGCTAGCATAGATTTCTGCTATAATTGACACTAGTTTCTAGTAAATTTGTTGGGCCTCCTCTTTTACTAAGCCTTGCGGTAAAGTACCGTGGGCGGCGTAAATGAATCAAGTCACTATTTTTCACCACTTTTCTACACCAGATAACTGGCATAGAAAAGTTAATAAATTTCCCTAACTGTTAACAAAATGTTGGCCAGTGTTAACCAGTTAGTGACCGCCAATACGACTTTTCACGGCGGCCACTAATGGGCTTTATTTTGATGCATACGCCTTTTCGCGGCGCTGCATCAGAATAAATAAATAGAGCAGGGAACTGTTAAATCTCCTTGCTCTCAGCTACCAGAGGTAGCTGGGGGCATCCCTGCTCGAACGGGTGAGATCGATATCAGTAACGATCTCACCCGTTTAACCACTCAGTTGTTTTGGAAAGAGGGAGGAAGCTCCCTCTCTCTCCCGGCGATAAGATGGCCGAGTGTCTTTGTCTTCTATGGCAGTCGGGGGCCGAATAAAGGCCCCCAGGTCTGCCTGTAGTAAATGCTTGCTAAGCCATGCCAGAGGCTTGGCCTAGCAGATGCCTATCCGTTTTAAACAGACAGGCAGTAATACACTGCAATATAAAAGTATTGCAGTGTATTATAAAAGCGATCGGATGATCGCATATTAAAGTCCCCTAGTGGGTCTAGTAAAAAAGTTAATAAAAAAAAATGAAAAACCCACTTTTTCCCCTTATAAACTGCTTTATTATTTAAAAAAACAAAATAAAGTAAAAAAGTTACACATATTTGATATCGCCGCGTCCGTAACGACCCCAGCTATAAAGCTATTACATTATTTAACCCACAAGGTGAATGCCGTAAAAAATAAAATAAAAACAGTGGAAAAATTGCTGTTTTCTGTGAATCCAGCCTTAAAAAAAAATGTGATTAAAAAGTGTTCAAAAAGCTGCATCTACTCCAAAATGGTACCAATAAAAACTATGGAGACACAAAAACAAATAATTTTGAAAAAAAGTGTTTTTACTGGGTAAAAGTCGTAAAACATACAAAATCTATACAAATTTGGTATTGTTGAAATCGTAACAACCCGCTGAATAAAGTTATTGTGTTATTTATACCACATCGTAGATTTAGGATGCAAAAAGGAGTGGCAAAATTTATATTTTTTCTCTATATCCCCCCCTAAAAGGGTGCTATTAAAAAATATAACTTGTCCCGCAAAAAACAAGGCCTTAAACAGCACAAAAATAAAAAAATAGTTATAGCTCTTGAAATGCGACGGTGGAAAAACGGAAAAAATAGCTTGGTCATTAAGGTTACAAATAGGCTGGTCATTAAAGAGTTAACAGGGTTATTACAGGGAGTAAATATTTACAGAAAACCTAAAAGCTTTGCACTGTTCCTATCATTTGATATACTGTAGCCACAGACAGCATTTTTTTTCCATACAAAATGAAATGCATGTAAAACTTGTATAATCTGGCTCCCTAAAAGGTTATTTATTTATATAGCACGCACTGCAAGAACCTAATCCCCCTGATAAAGAGGCCATTACGTGTTGTCTTTTTTGTATTTAGATCGGTTCCCATCCTTTTAAGGTAATTATAGCTGAATGACGGACCAACTTCCTATTATTATAAGATAATAATAGAATTATGTCTGCTGCACAAAACGTTTAATTCTCTCACACTTCTTGTAACTGGCTTTATCAGATTTTTACATCTAGTGCGCAAGTGTGTAAATTGTCAAAGCCACTAATGTTTTTTCACAATGACCGTTTCTATAAAATATTTTATGGTCATCTGGTAAAAGCAATCATACTTATCAAACATTTATTTTTTGTCGAGGAGGATTTTAAGCAAACAATGCCTTTAACAAAACTTATAAATGGCCCAACAGAATAGCAAACTATTCGGTCTTGTAGGGCGTTTCTGGTATGCAGTAGTTAGTAACTACCAAAAGTGGTCAATCTGGAGGGACAATCTTTGAACTAGTGACCGGGTCATATGTGGTCAAGGCTCATTAACCCGTTGGCACATAATCACGTATATGCACGGCACAGAATGCAGCCATTAGCGCATTCCGCCGTGCATGTACGTGAAGGAGATCATGCAGATGCTGTGCCCGCATGATCGCCGCAGGAGCCCGACTGTGACTGACTGCCAGGCTCCCGCTGCAACGGCTAGGATTGGAGAAAACTCCATTCCCAGCCGTTTAACACCTTAAATGCCGTGGTCAGTAGCGACCTCGACATTTAAATTGTTTGACAGAGGGAGGGAGCTCCCTCTGTCACCGCTCGATGGCCCATGAATGCAATCGACAACCGCTGATGGGTTGCCATGGCAGCTGGTCTGCCCTGGCTGTATGCCTATTAGACCGTGCCAGAGGCATGGCCTAATAGATTGCCTGTCAGTTTTACACTGACAGGCAATAATGCTTTGGTATACGAAGTATACCAAAGCAGTATATAAGCGATCAGAAGATTGCATGGTAAAATCCCCTAGTGGGACAAAAAAAAAAAATGAAAACTGTTAAAGTTTTAACAATTTTAAAAAAAAGATTACAGTAAAAATTAAAATAAAACCACTTTTTTTCCATAAAAAGTTGTTTTATTTACTAGAAGTGCAAAAAAAAATACAAAACACACACATATCCATTATCGCCGCAATTGTAACGACCCGAGTAATAAAGTTAACTCATTTAATTAAGCCGCCGGGTGAGTGTAAAAAAAAAAAAACACACAAAAACAACGAAAGTTCTTTTTTTTTTCCATTCCCCCACCAAAAAATTAAATAAAAGTTAATCTATAAGTCCCATGTACCCCAAAATGATACCAATAAAAATTACATCTCGTGCCGCAAAAAACGAGTCCTCATATGGCGACATCGACATACAAAATAAAAAGTTAAGAGGGCGTGGCCTGCAGCTCATGGCGCTGGATGCTTGAACCTGAAGCTCCGTGCCCTGCTACACAGCATCAGCCAGAATCCGCTACTTAAGGTGCCCATCTAAGTGTCCAGAAACACCTGCACATTATCTCCTCCTGTCTCTACCGCTACACCTACGTTGGACGGCTATTTTCTTTGGCGGCCCCATACGACGCTCTCCTCGCAGCACCAGACGCAATCTTTGGCCTCCTCACTCTGGCACCTGGCGACGCTGCTACAGTTGCCACAAGACATGGCTCCTCAGTGCAGAGGTAAGCCTCATCGCCTCACACTCCACCCCACACATCAGGGACACAGCGATAGCTTGCTGAAGAGTCTATGGCCGCCATGACACAAGTGGCGGCGGCCATTCAGAGGGACCCTACCCAACTGTTGCCTGCTTCTGCATTACCACAGAATATTGACTCTGCTATACCTCACCTGTCTTCATCTCCTAACCCCAAAGACCTTCACAGAAAAACAAAGAGAACCCCCATCATTCCTTCTACAACCCCGCCTGGCAGTCCATCACAGGAGATGATCTTGGGGACACCCCGTCTCTGTCCCCTATGCTCAGGGTCTGCCAGTGTCCACATCAGACTCAGAAAAACACAAAAACAGGCCATACTAAATGGGTTGGTAGACACCAGTTCCCAACAGGTCGCAGACAAGTAAAAAATGCTACAGAGGGAGAGGGCTTATTTCTGACTCAGATCACAAAGACCCCGACATGTCATCAACCAACTTACCGCGATTGTGGCAGGAATATTTTTCCCAGCTACCTACTAAAGGGGACTTCAAAAACATGATCCAGGAGGTAAAAGAAACTACCCGTTCAGAACTTACCACGGTCCAACAAGACCTACATCAAATTGCCATGAGAGTGGAGACACTAGAGGACGATCACGATACTACTAGACGCCATGTCTCTGCCTTTCAGACTATGATGTCCGCTCAGGCCACCTCCGTTCAGGACATGCAACTTCACTTAGGGGACCTAGACAACAGAGGACGCCGACCAAAATATGAGAATCGGAATGGAGGACCTCCATCTCACACTAGAGACTATCTTTAATAATGTCTTGGGAGCCGTGTCCTACCACAAAATACCGCTTGATAGAGCGCACCGAGCGTTGAAGCCAATATCTATTACCTCTCAGACGCGGGATGTTGTTTGTTGCGAACAGGACTTTCGCAATAAAGAGGACATCATGTCTAAGGCCAGACAACATAAAAACCTGGCCTTACCCTCAAAAAAACAGGCTACTACGCCCTTTTTTCGCTACTCTGCAAGACCACAACATTAACTACAGTTGGGGCTTTCCGTTCAACCTCACTGCCCGAAGAGATGGCTCCTCGACAACTTTAAGAACCCACAGAGATCTTCCTCACTTCTGTGACTTGCTAGGAATTCCTTCTCCCAAACTACAAGATTGGGTGATCCCTCTCCCACCTCCACCTCCAGTCTGGCAACAGTCCGTAACAAAAGGAGACACTCTCCCCCCAGAGAATCACCACACCGGCGCTCCCAGAGATCTACCCCCCCCCCTTGAGGGACACTAGAACATTCGCGGACACCTGCACATCTCCTATGGAGAAATCCGGACACCTACTGATTGGCACCTTCTAATCACACTTAAATGTTCAGGCTAGCTTCTGCTTACACTTTTTTTTTTTTCCTCTTAACTATACTGTAGCAGGGCAGGATATGCTGAATGTTACTTGGTTTACCTCTCCCTACTTACTGGCTGTGAATTTTAACCGCACAGATCCCACCTGCCGCTGCCATTCAACCACTATAATCCATCCCCCCACTACTAGGGTATAATCTTTGCAGTTCTCCCTCTGTAGTCCGAGAGAGTTCCAGATAGTAATATTGTATTACACGCTTCTCTACTCTGTCTCAATATCACCCACCCCAGGGTAGTCCACATTCCCTGGTAGCACTTACTGTTCTGCACCTACTACGTATTGTTTTTCTCATGTTGCTAATGATACATGTTTTTTTCCCCCGGTTCGTCTCTACACTTGTGTTTCCTTCCCTCCCTACACAGCTTCCTATACTAATAGACGATGTGACTTTATACATCCTGATGAAGCCATTAGAAGACGAGTGTCTGGCAGACCCGCTGACTGCAAAACCTGTCGGCAGCTCATCTCTATATAACCGTGAGCTGTATACACCTACACTCTCATTATTAACTGCTCGCCCACTCTACATATATGACCATGGTTAAATTTAGTACACTTGATGTAAAAGGCTTGAATTCAAATGTTAATTTAGTCCTTAGAGAACTGAAATCCCTTATAGCAGATGTTACCTTCTTACAGGAGGCACACCTAGACTCCATGGGCTCTTTACGTTTTGCACAAGGGACATATCCTGTTGTGTACTCTGCCTTCTCGGGCCATCAAAGTGCAGGGGTTGTCATCTTAATATCCCGCACACGCCCACTCCAGGTTCATGCTTCGCACCTAAACCCACACGGCAGATATATTATTTTGGAGGGAACCCTATCTGGTCAACCTATCGTGCTCTGTAATGTTTACTCTCCTAACCCATCCCAAATTGTCTTTCTACGCAAGGTCATCTCCAAACTACATAACCTCGCTTGAGGGACATGGCTAATAGATAAGGACTTCAACACTCAGTTCTCAATGTCAATGGACAGGGTCTCTCTCTTACACAACGACCCATCCCCCACCCTCACTGGACTCTCCACTCTCTTTAGGCAATTGATCAGAGAGCATCATCTTTATGACCTGTGTCGAGTGGAGGATCCAGGCAAAAAATCCTACACCTTTTTTTCACATTCCCACAGCACCCATACTCGTCTGGACTATTTTTTGCGGTAACATTCCTGCCCTCCATCTACTCCACACAGCAACCATCGATCCTATATCGTGGTCGGTCCAGGCACCCGTTTCAGTAAACTTAACGATAGGTATTCCCCCAACAAGAGCATGTCACTGGCGCCTAAACGAAGCACTAGTTAAAACCCCCACCCTCCGGGACGAACTATGTGCACACCTATGGGACTTCTATGACCATAATGAAGGCTCGGTGTCCTTTGTCTCCACCCCATCGGAAGCCCATAAAGCGGTACTGAGGGGACATTGCATGGCTATGGGCTCATGGTTAGAAAAAAACTTCAGCAAAACGTGATGTGCTTCTTAAAAAAATATCCAAACTAGAAAGGGCGATGGGGGACCACCCGGCTGTGTCAAAACTGCGAAGACTAATTGAGGCCCGAGCTCAGCTCAAAGATCTAGCCATGAAGGGAGTAGAAAAGTCACTCCTCTAAACCAAATAACGTTATTATGACGAGGGCAATAAGGCCCACACCCTCCTAGCACCACTACTGAGGGATCAAAAAACTGATCGCACTCCGCAGGCTGTTAGGAACAGTACGGGTCTCCTCCAACACCACCCCGATACTATCGCCACACTTTTTCAGGATTACTTTAAAGCCCTATATAACTTACCCTCCACACTACCCATAGATCCAGGCCATCGCCAGGAAACTTTGAATACCTATCTATCCTCCTGTAACCTTCCAAAACTCACTATTGGGGAACTCTCCTCTTTGACTGCCCCAATCTCTCCAGAAGAACTTTTAGATATCTTGAAGAACCTACTGGGTGGTAAAGCTCCTGGGCCGGATGGCTTCACATAAATTTACTATAAAACCTTTGAGGAGATCCTGGTTCCAAAGATGGTCTCTTTAACTCCTTCCTACAGGGCTCACGCATCCCTCAAACCCTCTTAGGGTATGTTCACACGCTTAACAAAAAACATCTGAAAATACGGAGCTCAAGGGAAAACAGCCCCTGATTTTCAGACGTTTTTTGAGCAACTCGCGTTTTTCGCGGCGTTTTCGCAGTGTTTTTTTACAGCCGTTTTTGGAGCTGTTTGCATTGGAGTCTATGAGAAAACGGCTCCAAAAACGTCCCAAGAAGTGTCCTGCACTTCTTTTGACGAGGCTGTAATTTTACGAGCCGTGTTTTGACAGCGACGCGTAAAATGACAGGTCGTCAGCACAGTACATCGTAAAGCCCATTGAAAGTAATGGGCAGATGTTTGCCGACGTATTGGAGCCGTTTTTTCAGACGTAATTCGAGGCGTAAAACGCCTCCAATACATCTGAAAATAGGTCGTGTGAACCCAGCCTTACACTCCCACATCACCTTGATCCCCAATCCGGGTATAGACCACACAGATTGTGCTAACTATAGACCCATAGCTCTCTTGAACTCCGACCTAAATATCTTCACTCGCCTCCTGGCTAATAGACTTAAAGGGCTTGTCCTAGATTAACCCCTTCCCTCCTTAGCCACTTTTGACCTTCCTGACCGAGCCTCATTTTTCAAATTTGACATGTTTCACTTTATGTGGTAATAACTCCGGAATGCTTTCACCTATCCAAGCGATTCTGAGATTGTTTTCTCGTGACACATTGAACTTTAAGTTACTGGCAAAATTTGCTCGATATGTTCAGTATTTAATTGTGAAAAACACCAAAATGTAGCGAAAAATTGCAAAAATTAGCATTTTTCTCTATTTAAATGTATCTGCTTGTAAGACAGGCAGTTAGAACACACAAAATTGTTGCTAATTAACATCACCCATGTGTCTACTTTAGATTGGTATCATTTTTTGAACATCCTTTTATTTTTCTATGACATCACAAGGCTTAGAACTTTAGCAGCAATTTCTCACATTTTCAAGAAAATTTCAAAAGGCTATTTTTACAGGGGCCAGTTCAGTTGTGAAGTTGCTTTGAGGGCCTTGTATATTAGAAACCGCCCAAAAGTCACCCCATTTTAAAAACTTCACCCCTCAAAGTATTCAAAACAGCATTTAGAAAATGTCTTAACCCTTTACACATTTCACAGGAATTAAAGCAAAGTAGAGGTGAAATGTACAAATTTCATATTTTTTTGCAGAAATACATTTTTAATACAATTTTTTTTATAACACAGAAGGTTTTACCAGAGAAATGCAACTCAATATTTGTTGCCCAGTTTCTGCAGTTTTAGGAAATATCCCAAATGTGGCCGTAGCGTGCTACTGGACTGAAGCACTGGCCTCAGAAGCAAAGGAGCACCTAGTGGATTTTGGGGCCTTATTTTTGTTAGAATAAATTTTAGGCATCATGTCAGGTTTGAAGGGCTCTTGCGGTGCCAAAACAGTCAAAATCCCCCAAAAGTGACCCCATCTGGGAAACTACACACCTCAAGGAAATTATCTAGGGGTACAGTGAGCATTTTGACTGCACAGGTTTTTTACAGAAATTATTGGAAGTAGGCCGTGAAAATTAAAATCGACATTTTTTCAAAGAAAATGTAGGTTTAGCGATTTTTTTTTTCTCATTTCCACAAAGACTGAAGGAGAAAAAGCACCGTAAAATTTGTAAAGCAACTTCTCCCGAGTAAAACAATACCCCACATGTGGTAATAAACGGTTGTTTGGAGACACGGCGAGGCTGAGAAGGGAAAGAGCGCTATTTGGCTTTTGGAGCTCAAGTTTAGCAGGAATGGTTTGCGGAGGCCATGTCACATTTACAAAGCCCCTGAGGGGACAAAACAGTGGAAACCCCCCACAAGTGACCCCATTTTGGAAACTACACCCATTGAGGAAATTATCTAGGGGTATAGTGAGCGTTTTGACCCAACAGTTTTTTTGCATAAATTATTGGAAGTAGGCCCTGAAAATGACAATCTATATTATTTCAAAGAAAATGTAGGTTTAGCTTATTTTTTCTCATTTCCACAAGGACTGAAGGAGAAAAAGCACCACAAAATTTGTAAAGCAATTTCTCCCGAGTAAAACAATGCCCCACATGTGGTAATAAACGACTGTTTGGAGACACGGCGTGGCTTAGAAGGGAAAGAGTGCTATTTGGCTTTTGGAGATCACATTAAGCAGGAATGGTTTGCGGAGGCCATGTCATATTTGCAAAGCCCCTGAGGGGAAAAAACAATGAAAACGCCCAAAAAGTGACACCATTTAGGAAACTACACCTCTTGAGGATTTCATCTAGGGGTGTAGTGAGCATTTTGACCCCACAGATGTTTCATTGAATTTATTAGAATTGGGCAGTGAAAATAAAAACAATCCTTTTTCTTCAATAAGATGTAGCTTTAGCTCAAATTTTTTCATTTTTGCAACAAATAAAGGAAAAAAAAAGAACCCAACATTTGTAAAGCAATTTCTCCCGAGTACGGCAATACCCCATATGTGGTCATAAACTGCTGTTTGGACACACGGCAGGGCTCAGAAGGGAAGGACCGCCATTTGGAGTGCAGATGTTGCTGGATTGGTTTCTGGGCGCCTGTGGGCCCAAAACAGTGGAAACCCCCCAGAAGTGACCCAACTTTGGAAACTACACCCCTCAATGCATTTACCTAGGGGTGTAGTAAGCATTTTAACCCTGCAGGTGATTGGCAGAAATTGCTGTGCACTCGATGTTGCAGAGTGAAAATGGGATTTTTTTCCGTAGATATGCCAATATGTGGTGCCCGGCTTGTGCCACCATAACAAGACAGCTCTCTAATTATTATGCTGGGTTTCCGAAACAGTCGACCAGGCTCAGGAGTGAAAGCGTACCATGTAAAATTGAGGCCTAATTTGGCAATTTACATAGTATTGGTTCACAATTGCGGAGGCTCTGATGTGAAGTAATAAAAAGAAACCCCTGAGAAGTGACCCCATTTGGAAACTGCACCCCTCAAGGCATTTATTAAGGGGTGTAGTGACCATTTTCACCCCACAGGCCTTTTCCATAAATGAATGCGCTGTGGATCGTGCAAATTCAAAATTTATATTTTTCCCTAGATATGCCATTCAGTGGCAAATATGTCGTGCCCAGCTTATGCCACTGGAGACACACACCCCAAAAATTGCTAAAAGGGTTCTCCCGGGTATGACGGTGCCATATATGTGGAAGGAAACTGCTGTTTGGGCACGCTGTAGGGTTCAGATGGGAGGAAATGCCATTTGGCTTTTGGAGCGTGGATTTTGCTTGGTAGTAGTTTTGTTTGGAGTCTTACTGGTGTTTCCGTTTATAATGTAGGGCATATGTAAGCCGGGCGGAGTATATAAGGGGCATAGTCAGGTGGTATAATAATGGGGTAAAAAAAAACAATAAAATGATCCATAGATGTGTGTTACGCTGTGACACAATCCTTTCTGCACAGGCCGGTGTCGTACTGATATATGGCGTCCTTTATTATCCCCCTTTTGGTCCACACTCCGCGCCTTTGCAGTTTGGGGAATTTTGCTGGGAAGTGTTGTCCTGGTATAATACGGGCACCGTCACTTCCAGCGGATATGTTTGGGCCCTCCCTTTCCTGGTTCCCTAATTTTAGGTCCTTGATAAATCGCCTCTTCAAACAGAAGAAATGTTCCCCTCGGGCACAACTGCATATTTTTTTATTTCCTGACTTATTGGAGCCATAACTAATTTTATTTTTCATAGACGTAGCGGTAAGAGGGCTGGTTTGTTGCGGGACGAGCTGTAGTTATTATTGGTACCATTTTGGGGTACATGCAACTTTTTGATCACCTTTTATCCTATTTTTTGGGATGCCAGGTAAACAAAAAAACGCAATTCTGGCACAGCTTTTTTCGGTTTTTTTTATACAGCGTTCACCATGCGTTATAAATTACATGTTCAATTTATTCTGCGGGTCCGTACGATTCCGGCGATACCAAATTTATAGAACTTTTTCATATTTTACAACTTTTTGCACAATAAAATTACTTTTGTAAAAAGAATGTATTTTTTCTGTCGCCAAGTTGTGAGAACCATAACTTTTTAATTTTTTGTCGACGGAGTTGTATGAGGGCTTGTTTTTTGCGGGACGAGCTATAGTTTTTATAGGTACCATTTTTGGATACGTGCGACTTTTTGATCACTTTTTATTCTAATATTTGTAGGGCAAAGTGACCAAGAAACAGAAACTCTGGTAACGTTTTTTAAGTTTTTTTTTTACGCTGTTCACCGCGTGCAATAAATAATATTATATTTTGATACCTCCGGTCGTTACGGTCGTGGCGATACCAAATACATATGGTTTATTATTATTTTTCAATAATATAGGACTTGATAGGAGTAAAAGGGGGATTGTGTTTTATTTGATTACTTGAAACTTGTATTGTTTTCAAACTTTTATTTTTTTGCACTTTTTTTTACACTTTTTTACACTTTTTTACACTTTTTTTACACTTTTTTTTACACTTTTTCTCAAGTCCCACTAGGGGACTTGAAGGTCCAACGGTCAGATTTTTTTTTTTTCTAATACATTGCACTACCTATGTAGTGCAATGTATTAGATCTGTCAGTCATTCACTGACAGCAAGCCGATTAGGCTTCGCCTCCCGGCGGGGCCTAAATCGGCTTCCGTAATGGCAGAGCAGGAGACCATTGTGTCTCCTGTTGCCATAACAGCAGTCGCCAGTCCTGATTGCCTGTCAGGGCTGGCGATCTGCTAGTAACCGCTACGATGCAGCAATCGCTTTCGATTGCTGCATCAAAGGGGTTAATGGCAGGGATCGGAGCTAGCTCCGGTTCCTGCCGTTACAGGTGGATGTCAGCTGTACAGTACAGCTGACTTCCACCGCTGATGACGCCGGATCAGCTCCTGACCCGGTGCCATCTTGCCGGCAGCTACGGAAGCCGATCAGGCTTCACCGCCGGGCAGATCTTGACCGGCTTCGGTGCTAGGCAGACCGGGAGGCCAGTATTATGCCTCCGGTTGCCATTGCAGCCACCGGAACCCCGGCAATTTCATTGCTGGGGTTCCGATGAGCTGCAAACACCTTAAGTGCAGCGATCGCGTTTGAGCGCTGCACTTAAGGGGTTAATGGCGGGGTTAATGGCGGGGATCGAAGCTAATTTCGGTCCCCGCCGTTACAGCCGGATGTCAGCTGTAAGATACAGCTGAGATCCGGTGATGAAGGCACCGGCTCAGTTTCTGAGCCGGTCCCAAACATTCGGCGTATGAGTACGTCAAGATGCGGGAAGTCAATGCTTTCCATGACGTACCTATACGGCAAATGTCGGGAAGGGGTTAAATTACTATGTGTTAATGATGGTAATTTACAAATGTAAATACATTTGTAATATTCTTACTTTTTCCAAAGTGGCCCCGTTTCCAGATCCTGCTGTGGGGTACTTGACGGATGACGTCACTCTCTGCACTGGCTCTGGCCGCTGTGTTGATCTTCAATTCTTTGCCGGGTATACGACACGTCACTTGTGATGTGCCATGTATGGGCTGTTCTGCTGCACAGCCTGTAACGGTCATGCGCGGTCCCTGCTGTTCTCGCGGTCACAGCAAGGGCCGTGCATGCGCGTTACAACAGAACAGCCCATACACGGCACGTCACAAGTGACGTGTCGTATACCCAGAAAAGAATTGATGGTCAACACAGCGGCCAGAGCCAGTGCAGCGAGTGACGTCACCCGTCAATTACCCCACGGCAGGATCTGGAAACGGGGCAACTTTGGAAAATGTAAGTATATTACAAATGTATTTACATTTATAAATTACATGCATTAACACAGTCATTTGATCTCGGACAACCCCTTTAATTTTTGTCTTCCCTCTTTGATCCATAAGGACCAAGTAGGCTTTGTCACCCCTTAGACAGGGAGGAGATAACACAAGAAAGACCCTCAATCTCATCGATGCTCTAAACAAACAGGAGGAGTCTGCTGTCCTCCTCAGCCTTGATGCCGACAAGGCGTTTGATTGCTTGGGGTGGCCATTCATGTTTGAAGCCATGAACGCCTATGGCATCTCGGGTCCTTTTCTGACGGCTCTGCGTGGTCTCCACTCTGCACCGACAGCAGCTATCAAACTCCCACACCCCACGTCGCCTCCATTCCCTATATGGAATGGCACGCGTCAATAATTCCCAATGCTATTTGTGCTCTTTATTGAGCCCCTAGTGGCCCAGATACGCCTATCCCTAGACATTAGGGAAGTTTCGATACATGACATAGAGTTTAAGGTCTCACTATTTGCAGATGATGTCCTCCTGACTTTGACGAGTCCCCACACCTCCCTACCCAAACTCACCAACATCCTTCATGCATATGGGAGACTCTCAGGCTATAAAATTAATGTACAGACCTATTGGTACATTCAGGAGAATCCTGTCAAAATACATGTAAAATCAATATGTGGATCATGTATAGACAGGAGCAATATGTACGCCAAGTAACCTTGGTGCATTGACCCTACAAGTTAGCACAAAAACCTATAGGGTTGAGGGTTCAATTAACACATGACAATGTTGTATAGAGAAAATACAAACTTTATTCACAAAAATTGTAACAATGTAAATTAAAAGATGAGTCATGCAGAGCATAGACAAGGCGTCGCTCCTTGCAGGAATGGTATATTCACAAACTATGTAATACATGGGCATAAATAAATGAATAGATAAAGTGAATGGTGCAAACTGTTCTATGTCAGCAGTTAATCCCAGACTGAAGCGGTTGCTAGTGACACATGAAAAAAGTAGCTGTGCCTGGAAACATTGTGCCTGGGAACATAAAAACTGCTGTTACATACCCATGTAGTGAAGCCTGCTGGAGAGAGACGCCAGACCCGACGCGCGTTTCGGCGGAAATGCCTTCGTCCGGGGGTGGCGTCTCTCCAATGGGAATCAACATTAAAAGAGACAAGCAGCCAATCGGACATTGAGAGGGCGTTACCATCCATGGTCATGTGTGTACTGATAGAAGCGTCACACGACAGGTGTGGAGATGGCCGGAGGCGTGTCTCCGGCCGAGCGTCATCGGGGAGGGCGGGGGCTAACGACGTCTGACATCGTCAACACACGCCCACCGAGATACAGACGCCCGGACCGCAACACAATCCAGCCACTCCCCCCGGCGTGAGCGCACAGTCACCATGCCTGAATATAAGGTACGTAAAGATAGAAATATGTCCGACAGATTGGGTAGTGAGGAGAACTGTTTGGACAGATTAATCCTTTGCTGCATATATATCTTACAATGAATGCCATGGCATTCTTTACAATAGTGGGCATATAAAAATAATAATAAAAATAAAAATGAAAATAACAATAACGTGGCAGATATATCACATAAAAGGCAATAAGTATTAATAAATAAAGTAATGAATTTATCCTGTGTATAAAGAATATAATATACTTGTAGGGAAAAAGTGAACAAACCAATAATGAAAGATGTATGTGTTCAAGTAATTCATAAGTGAACGATGAAATAAATAAATAGATAAATGATTTCAAGTGACTAGTATGTATGTAATAACTATGAGACCAGCTCATATGTGAATGAAAATAATAAAAGAATGTATGTGAGACACAAAACAAATGCAAATTTTACTGCATATATATTTTACAATAAATACCGTGGCATTCTTTTCAATGTGAACATTTAAAAATATATAAAAAATATATAAAAATAACGTGGCAGATCTATCACATGAAGAGCAATGGATAATAATAGATAGAACAAAAGATATACTGTGTACACAAAAATATATTTGTGACAAGAAAAAGTGAACAAACCAATAGTGAACAGTGTATATGTGAAAGTGATTCATAAGTGAGTGATGAGTAAATAAATAAATAATTTATGTGTATGTAATAACTATGAGACCAGCTCATATGTGAATGGAAATGATGAAAAAGTGTGTGTGTAACGATGTGTGTGATGTAATAAATTGACCCATGTTAATTGATCCAAATAAATCAGACCACGTAAAAAGTCATATTGACTCAGCCCACAAAGATATCAACAAATAAATAATGAAAACAATAAAGAATGATAAAAATTGTATATATGCATATAACTAAATGTGTATATACAGAAGAAAGCACATGTAATATCTGGATCTCCATATGGAATGACAAACATATATAATATCTCGCAAATCTCTCAATATAAGTGCATGAATATGGAGAAAATACAGAAATAATCCACATGTATACACAAACTCGATATTTATATCATAAACATGTGTGTCCATGCACACGCAGCAAAAAATACGCCACGTGTGCGTAAACACACATGAGACATGAATCTGAAAAATAATAAAAAATACCGACAGCAGCTATCAAACTCCCACACCCCACGTCGCCTCCATTCCCTATATGGAATGGCACGCGTCAATAATTCCCAATGCTATTTGTGCTCTTTATTGAGCCCCTAGTGGCCCAGATACGCCTATCCCTAGACATTAGGGAAGTTTCGATACATGACATAGAGTTTAAGGTCTCACTATTTGCAGATGATGTCCTCCTGACTTTGACGAGTCCCCACACCTCCCTACCCAAACTCACCAACATCCTTCATGCATATGGGAGACTCTCAGGCTATAAAATTAATGTGACCAAGACAGAAGCACTTCCTATTAACGTTCCCCCTCATACCCTCCAACTACTCAAACAGAACTACAAATATAATTGGAGAGAAGTATTCCTGACTTACCTAGGGGTCCAACTCACCTCCTCATACACCTTAGTATACAGGACTAATTTTCCCCCTCTTTTCACTGAATTACGTAGACATATCGTCAGGTGGAGCTCTCTCCCTATGTCCTTTTTTAGACACGTAGCGGCGGTCAAAATGACATTGCTTCCCAATTTGCTATATTTTTTCGAGATGCTGCCAGTGGAGATGCCTATGGGGGAATTCAGAGCAATGCAGTCATCCATCCTCAGATTCATATGGCACTCCGGTGGATACAGAATCCTTAAATCTGTTCTACTATCGGGTAAATCTGCTGGGAGTCTATCTGTTCCTGACATTGTTAAGTATTAGGCTGGGTTCACACGAGCATGATGTACTAAGCTAGGAGTCCCTGCCTCTCCGTGGAACTACTTTCCCCTACTGAAAACATGATTACAGTACGGGACAGTTGTCCTGCAGTGAGGCAGGGACTCCTAGCGTCGTACATAACTATGATGCTAGGAGCCCGGCTCCCTGCAGTGTGTTCGGTCCGGGTCTTGCGGCCGAAATACGTTCCGTCCTTTACGGACGTAACATGCTCGTGTGAACCCAGCCTTACTGAGCTGCTCATCTCCCTCGCATCCCATTTTTGGCGTCCCTTAGAGCATACACTAAGTGGACAGAAATTGAGAAACTATGGATGGCTCCGATTCATCCCATTGCTATGGTATGATCCCCTTGACTTGCCCTCATCTACCCATCTGGGTCCCATGCAGTTCCAGGGAGAAGTCTGGGAGGTGTGCAGAATACTTTTTAATTTGTCTTCAGAACGCCCCCCTCCTTGACTTCCATATTATACACCCCTTCTATACTAGGGGGAAATACTTCACAGATGGTCCGACTTTGGGCTGGGGCAGATATTTTCCACCTGCCCGATATGGTTAATCCCCTCACACTAAATATACACCCCCTTTTCCTACTTCCAATAACACCATAATATCCCCTCCTCTGCATTTTGCCACTGTCTGCAAATTAGACACTATATGGCAACATTCCTTCGGTTCCACTCTGGTCACTCCGCCTACCAGCTTTGAAAAATTGTGTCGCCACAACACCACAACTAAGGGTATGTGCACACACACTAATTACGTCCATAATTGACGGACGTATTTCGGCCGCAAGTACCGGACCGAACACAGTGCAGGGAGCCGGGCTCCTAGTATCATACTTATGTACGATGCTAGGAGTCCCTGCCTCTCCGTGGAACTACTGTCCCGTACTGAAAACATGATTAAAGTACGGGACAGTTGTCCTGCAGAGAGGCAGGGACTCCTAGCGTCGTACATAACTATGATGCTAGGAGCCCAGCTCCCTGCACTGTGTTCGGTCCGTGACTTGCGGCCGAAATACGTCCGTCAATTACGGACGTAATTAGTGTGTGTGCACATACCCTAAGGGTCTTATATCCACCATTTATGCCATTCTGCTCTCTCCAGATAACTCCAATCTGCCTGCACATAGATATATGACCAAGTGGGAAACCATAGTAGGCAGACCAATTCCTTCTGCACTGTGGCAGATCATTTGGTCAAAGGCGGCCAAGACTTCCCTTTGTACAACACACAAAGAAAACCAATACAAAATTCTTATGTTCTGGTATCACACCCCTGCCCCTCTACATAGTTTTAATCCGAACATCTCATCTTTATCTTGGCGATGCCGGAGTCAGGTGGGTGACCTGTTCCATATTTTTTGGGAATGCCCACTTGTGAAACAATTCTGGTTGGAGGTTAAAGACCTGACAAACACAGTACTGCAACAGGATATTCCCTTGGATCTTCTACATTATTTGCTTAACCCCTTCCCCCTGCTTGCATTCTGGGCCCTAATGTCCAAGCCATTTTTTACATTTTTCCATTGTCACATTCGAAGATCTATAACTTTTTTATTTTTGCGTCGGCATAGCTGTATAAGGTCTTGTTTTTTGCGGGACGACTTGCAGTTTTTATTGGTACCATTTGAGAGTAGATGCGACTTTTTGATCACTTTTTATCACATTTTTTTTAAGTCAGGATTAACAGAAAACAGCAATTTTTCCATTGTTTTTTATTTTATTTTTTACGGCGTTCACAGTGCGGGTTAAATAATGTAACAGCTTTATAGTCGGGGTCGTTACGGACGCGGCGATACCAAATATGTGTAACTTTTTTGCTTTATTGTATTTTTTTTTAATAGTAAAGCATTTTGTAAGGGGAAAAAGTGGGTTTTTCATTTATTTTTTTTCACTTTTTTTTTAAATTAACTTTATTCAACTTTTTTACTTTTATACTAGTCCCACTAGGGGACTTCACTATCCTCCGATCGCTATTATAATACACTGCAATACTTTTGTATTGCAGTGTATTACTGCCTGTCCGTTTAAAACAGACAGGCATCTGCTAGGTCATGCCTGCGGCATGATCTAGCAGGCATTCGCTCCAGGCAGACCTGGGGGTCTTTATTAGACCCCCGGCTCCCATAGAAGACACAGACACTCTGCGATTTTATCGCCGGGTGTCGGTGGGAGAGAGAGGGAGCTACCTCCCTCTCTCCAAAACCACTCAGATGCGGTGCACGCTATTGTGCACCGCATCTGAAGGGTTAAACGGGTGAGATCGATACTAATATCGATCTCACCCGGCAGAGCAGGGATGCCCCCAGCCCTCAGCTGCCTCTGGCAGCTGAGAGCAGGGAGATTTGACGGCTCCCTGCTCTGTTTACTTTATTCTACAGCAGCGCCGTGGAATGGCGGCGCTGTAGAATAAAGCCCATTAATGACCACCGTGAAAAGGCTAATCGGCGGTCATTAAGGGGTTAATATTCCTCCTCGGTCTGTAGGGAAACATCTAGCTCGCCTATTTCAACACTTACTCAACCGCAGCTAAGACCCTAATTTGCCTGGAAGTAGAAACAAACCATCACCCCAGCAACACAAACTTGTTGATTAGTATTAGAGAAATTTGCACTATGGAATATACGACCGCTTCATTATCCAACTCCCTGGACCAATTTAAACTCATTTGGGACGCATGGGACTTATATTGGCTCCCTCTGTCCTCGGGATAGACCCTTGACCAACCACATTTATGGTTCTACTCTAAATCTGCCTTTTGACTTGTTCGGTCTCCCAGAAGGTACACACTTCATTACTGATTATAAGACATTTTGTATGTATTTTTTTATTTTGTACTATTGATACAATTTTTTATTTATGATCTGACGCTTCTGTACAGTTTATACAATCTGAACGTATGTTTTATTCTTCTGAATGTATTTTTAAAACCTGTCAATAAAAACACAGTTGAAACCAAAATAAAAAGTTACGGCTTTTGAAAAGCGGCGATGCAAAAACATTTTTGTTTTAAAGTGGTTTAATTGTGCAAAAGTAGTAAAACGGAAAAAAAAAGATACATATTTGGTATCGCCGTAATCGTACTGATCCATAGAATAAAGTTAACATGTTATTTACACCGCAAAGTAAACCGTAAATTTAAACCGCGAAAAACAATGTTGGAATAGCTGTTTTTTATTTTTCAATTCCTTCCCTAAAAAAATTATTAACAGATAAGCAATATAATATATACACCCAAAAATTGTGCAATTGAAAAATACAACTCGTCCCATATGGCTATATCGACATAAAAATAAAAAAAGTTATGACACTTGGATGGCGGGGAGGAGAAAACGAATAAGAATGCTTGGTCTTTAAGGCCGTAATAAACCTGTTCCTTAAGGGGTTAATGCATATATAGAGCGAAGGGTGGACCATCTGGTCCGATCCCACAAAAGGGCTACTGTAACGCAAATTGCTGAAAAAAGTTAATGCTGGCTATGGTAGAAAGGTGTCGGAGAACACAGCGCATTGCAGATTTCTACATTTGAGACTGCGTAGCTGCAGACAGGTCAGAGCGCCCATGCTGACCTCTGTCCAGTGTTCGAAGTGCCTACAATGGGCAAGTAAGCATCAGACCTGCACCATAGAGCAATAAACGAAGGTGCCCTGTTCTGATGTATGACATTTTTTTTTTTTACATCATGTGGCCGTCGAGGTTCGTGCGCGTTGCTTACTTGGGGTAAGAAATGGCAACAGGATGCACTATGGGGAAAAAGGGAAATGAGCAGAGGCAGTACGATGCTCCAGGCAATGTTCTGCTGGGAAACCTTGGTCCTGGAATTCATGTGGATGTTACTTTGACAAGTACCGTATACCTAATAGTTGTTGCAAACAAAGTACACCCCGTGATGATGAAAGTATTCCTTAATGACATTGGCCTTTTTCAGCAGGATAATGTGCACTGCCACACCGCAAAAATTGTTGAGGAATAGTTTGAGAAATTTAATAGAATTCATGGTTTTAACTTGACCATCAAATTCCCCAGATCTCAATCCAACCGAGCATCTGAGGGACGTGCTGGAAAAACATGTCCAATTCATGGAGGCCCCACCTTGCAATTTACAGGACTTTGTGGCAGATACCAAAGGACACCATCAGAGGTCTTGTGGAGTCCATGCCTTTAAAGAGTCAGAGATGTATTGGTGGCACTAGGGTTACACAATATTAGGCAGTTGGTTTTAATGTTCTGTCTGAACGGTAAATACACACACACACACACACACGTTTCGGAATTGTGGAAATCACGGGATTAGTGATAGACATGCTAATGATATGCAAATGATTTAAAAAAAATGGACACAAAATATTACAAACATCTCCACGCGCAGAAATACACACACTTATACGCCTTGGCTTTCTAAATGCACTCTGGCACGCAAATCATCAAGATTAGCTGCTAATAACTCCCTTTGCAATTGCTGAACAATTAAGCACGTTTAGGCCATGCCTGTTTACAGTAGCACGAGCCACATATGGCCTGCCGTTGTCCTGTTGAAAAACATGGCTTTTGGGACACTTTGGAGAAATGACCATATCATTGGTTCCACAAAGAGGGGTCTGTACATTGTGCCACCTCACACCATAATCCCAGGAGTAGTACTGGTGTGAGGTTCCCTTGTGAAGGCCCCTTCATGGCGTTGCCCACATGGTCTCTAGACCAATCTCCAGCTATCATTGCGTCTGAGACAAAAGCGGGACTCATCGCTGAAGAGGATAGACCTCCATTCCAGCCTCCTTTGCCATCTTGCTGTGCACCATTATAGCCTTTGAATGCGGTGGCGTGTGGTCAATGGAATACCTGTAGCTGGAAGTCTAGCCCAGTGTTGTGCAACGCCTTCTGATATTTTGTGTCTACACTGGTTGTGGCCTTAGGCTTGGGATGTGACGTCCAATTTTACTTGCAGTACAGAATGGATCACTACGCGCCTTTGTTTCAATCAGACGATCTGTCCGTGCCGAAGTTCGCCTCCGTTCACCTCTTGCTGTCATTCCCTTTTGTTGTTGTTCTTCCAGCCTCTGGGACACGCAATGTCGAACAGTGCTGAATTCTCGGCCTGGGCACGTAACGATCTGCCGGAGTGATAAACCAGGGTCTCTTAGTTCAAGGATTCTGTCCCTCTCAGTTTGCGACAATTGGCGATAACTGACACGTCGACGCACAGGAGGCATCGCACAATGATGCCACACCACTTGATCCAATTTTTGGGGTTTCATGTGGCTAAAAAACTTTGCTTTCAATTTGGCTTTTATGCTCCTCCCACATGCCACAGATCAGAGCTAGTTGCTTAAGAATTTGATCATTTCCAGATCTTAGCGACAACTGCTACTTCCTCGATATGCATAACCTTACGGCTTGCCGTTCTTGGTGTAGCATTTTCAATGTTGAGGAGTGTATATATGTGTGTGTGTGTGTGTGTGTGTGTGTGTGTGTGTATGTATATATGTGTGTGTGTGTGTGTGTGTGTGTGTGTGTGTGTGTGTGTGTGTGTGTATATGTGTGTGTATATGTGTATATATATATATATATATATATATATATATACATGTACACGTATCAGGACATAAAAAAAACATCTGGTCCTTTAGAAGGTCTTAAAATGACATTTAATTTTCAAAAACTAGGCCAAAATGGAAAAGCCATGTGTGAAAACCTTAGTACACCCTTACTACTTCCATAGGAATTAGGAGGGTAACTAGCAGCTTGGTTCTGCTAAGTGTGACCACCTCACTAAAGGCAGACGTTTTTTCAGTTTGCTGGTCTGGAGCATTCAGGCGTGTTTTAACACAATGCCAAGGAGAAAAGACTTCAACAATGATCTTAGAGAAGGAATGGTTGCTGCCCATCAATCCAGGAAGGGTTATAAGGCAATTTCCAAACAATTTGAAATCGGTCATTCTACAGTGAGAGTATTCACAAGTGGAAAACATTCAAGACAGTTGACAATCTTCCCAAGAGTGGACGTCCCAGCAAATTCATCCAAGGTTAGACCGTGCAATGCTCAGAGAAATTGCAAAAAATCCAAGCACTACATATCGGACTCTACAAGCCTCAGTTAGCATTTTAAATGTTCAAGTTCATGACAGTACAATAAAAAATGACTGAACAAGTATGACCTGTTTGAAAGGGTTGCCAGGAGAACATCTCTTCTTCTTTCTAAAAAGAACATGGCAGCACAGCTTAGGTTTGCAAAGTTGCATCTGAACAAGCTACAAGACTTCTGGAATAATGTCTTTAGGACAGACGAGATCAAAATGGAGATGTTTGGCTATAATGCCCAAGGCCACGTTTGGAGAAAACCAAACTCCTCATATCAGCACAAACACCTCATCCGAACTGTCAAGCACTGTGGAGGTGGTGATGATTTGGGCTTGTTTTGCAGCCACAGGCTCTGGGAACCTTGCAGCCATTTAGTTGCCCATGAACTTCTCTGTATACCAAAGAATTATAGTCAAATGTGAGGCCAACAACTAAAGCTTGGCCAAAACTGGGTCATGCAACAGGACAATAATCCCAAGCACACCATCAAATCTACAACAGAATGGCTAAAAAAGAAAAGAATCAAGGTGTTGCAATGGAACAAAGGACAGACAAAGGACAGACCTTAACCCAATTAAAATGCTGTGGCTGGACCCTTAACCCGTTAGTGACCGCCAATACGCCTTTTCGCGGCGGCCACTAGCGGGCTTTATTCTGATGCATATGCCTTTTTACGTACTGTATCCACGTCTGACCTGCTTCGCCTCGCCTGACGTCTACCTGCTGCCTAGTCCAAGCCGAGCCTGCCCTGCTGCTGTCTGAGCTGCCACAGGTACCTATACAAACTATAGACTTTCACCTGCTCCCTGTTGGCCAGCTGCCTTACCGCCAAGGCGGTACGGCCCAGTGGGTCCACAGACACTTCGTGAGAAATGCAAATATTTTTATGCAGTGGCTTGAGGCGGACGTTATCTATGTGTCCCACCATTTTTGCTATGTGTTGCGATGGTGGCGATACATAGATGATGTCCTTATCTGGACCGAATCAATTGATGGGTTATAGGAGTTCCATATTTTTCTAAAGCGTATATGACCTGACATTAAATTTACAATGTCCCATTCTTATTCTAGAATTTTTGGATACACAGATCCAGTTGGTCAGTGGAAAACCCACTACAGATCTGTTCTCCAAAAATAACTGGTAGAAATAGTTTGCTACATTACAAGAGTGGACACCCCAGGGTTAGAGTTAGAAGAATAGTCCGCAAAGATGAAAAATTGTCCCAGTGATTACATCAAATGTGTAGAAGATTTTCGTATAGGGGACATCCTAAGAAAGTTTTGGAAAATACAGGAAACAAGTTGAAACTTTAAACAGACACGAGCTATTAAGCAAACATAAAGCAGTAAAAAGAATGTACCTTTCTCCCTTTTCCACCTCTAGCATGGAGATCAGTAATATTATACATCAGTATTGGCGCTTGCTTACCAAGGCCTTTCCTACAATCCGTTAATTTTAGGAGTTGTCCATGATAGCATATCAAAGGGACAAAACGTTAAAAAACAGGCTGGATAAGGCAGACATGCTATTCCTGCGTGAGATGCAATGTCTGTAACAATATACACTACCGTTCAAAAGTTTAGGGTCACTTAGAAATTTCCTTATTTTTTAAAGAAAAGCACAGTTTTTTTCAATGAAGATAACATTAAATTAATCAGAAATACACTCTATACATTTCCAGCAACCATCACTCCAGTGTTCTAATGGTACATTGTGTTTGCTAACTGTGTTAGAAGGCTAATGGATGATTAGAAAACCCTTGTGCAATTATGTTAGCACCGCTGTAAACAGTTTTGCTGTTTAGAGGAGCTATAAAACTGACCTTCCTTTGAGCTAGTTGAGAATCTGGAGCATTACATTTGTGGGTTCGATTAAGCTCTCAAAATGGCTAGAAAAAGAGAACTTTAATGTGAAACTCGACAGTCTATTCTTGTTCTTAGAAATGAAGGCTATTCCATGCGAGAAATTGCCAAGAAACTGAAGATTTCCTACAACGGTGTGTACTACTCCCTTCAGAGGACAGCACAAGCCGGCTCTAACCAGAGTAGAAAGAGAAGTGGGAGGCCCCGCTGCACAACTGAGCAACAAGACGAGTCTCTAGTTTGAGAAATAGACGCCTCACAGGTACTCAACTGGCAGCTTCATTAAATAGTACCCGCAAAACGCCAGTGTCAACGTCTACAGTGAAGAGGCGACTCCAGGATGCTGGCCTTCAGGGCAGAGTGGCAAAGAAAAAGCCATATCTGAGACTGGCTAATAAAAGGAAAAGATTAATATGGGCAAAAGCACACAGACATTGGACAGAGGAAGATTGGAAAAAAGTGTTATGGACAGCCGAATCGAAGTTTGATGTGTTTGGATCACACAGAAGAACATTTGTGAGACGCAGAACAACTGAAAAGATGCTGGAAGAGTGCCTGACGCCATCTGTCAAGCATGGTGGAGGTAATGTGATGGTCTGGGGTTGCTTTGGTGCTGGTAAAGTGGGAGATTTGTACAAGGTAAAAGGGATTTTGAATAAGGAAGGCTATCACTCCATTTTGCAACGCC
Source organism: Rhinoderma darwinii (assembly GCF_050947455.1). NCBI lineage: Eukaryota > Metazoa > Chordata > Amphibia > Anura > Rhinodermatidae > Rhinoderma > Rhinoderma darwinii. The sequence goes on along the minus strand of NC_134687.1, from coordinate 240,661,893 downwards.
ATGCCATACCCTGTGGACAGCGCTTGATTGGAGCCAATTTCATCCTACAACAGGACAATGAATCAAAGCACACTTCCAAATTATGCAAGAACTATTTAGGGAAGAAGCAGGCAGCTGGTATTCTATCTGTAATGGAGTGGCCAGCGCAGTCACCAGATCTCAACCCCATAGAGCTGTTGTGGGAGCAGCTTGACCGTATGGTACGCAAGAAGTGCCCATCAAGCCAATTCAACTTGTGGGAGGGGCTTCTGGAAACATGGGGTGAAATTTCTCCCGATTACCTCAGCAAATTAACAGCTAGAATGCCAAAGGTCTGCAAAGCTGCAAATGGAGCATTCTTTGACGACAGCAAAGTTTGAAGGAGAAAATTATTTGAAATAAAAATCATTATTTCTAACCTTGTCAATGTCTTGACTATTTTCTAGTCCTTTTGCAACTCATTTGATAAATATAAGTGTGAGTTTTCATGGAAAACACAAAATTGTCTGGGTGACCCCAAACTTTTGAACGGTAGTGTATATCCTAAATTTGTACGTATACCCTGATGCAATCTCGCACAACTTATACATCTTCGCGCCATACCTTGCCCTTTTACTCGGCAGGTACTGGCGAAATTGAAGCCTCCCTTTAAAATGTACCAAGGACTCATCAATAGAAATATACTTCTTGGGGGTGTATGCTTGGGAAAACCGGGCACTGAAACGGTCTAATAGGGGTCTCCGTTTATACAAACGGTCTAAACTGGGGTCATCTCGGGGTGGGCACAGCTTATTATCAGTATAATGTAGAGTAGGGCAGCATGGTGGCTCTGTGGTTAGCACTGTTGCCTTGCAGCGCTGGGGTCCTGGGTTCAAATCCAACATCTGCATGGAGTTTGTATGTTCTCCGTGGGTTTACTCCGGGTACTCCAGTTTCCTCCCACACCCCGAAAACATACCAATAGGGAATTTAGAGTCTGAGTCCTAATGGGGACAGCAAAAGAAGACCTCTGTACAGTGCTGCATAATATGTTGGTGCTATAAGTAACTGAAATAAATAAGAAGCGAAGTATTGCCTTATTTTTAGTTTTTTTTCCAGTTCAGTTCTGAAGTTGCTTTGAGGGGCCTATATTAGAAACCCCTATCAAACACCCCATTTTAGAAACTAGACTTCTCAAAGTATTCACAACAGCATATAGAAAGTTTATTAAGCCTTTAGGTGTTTCACAGGAATTTAGAGCAAAGTAGAGGTGACATTTACATATAAAAAAATTTTGTCAGAAAATCCTTTTATTCAATTTTTTTCTGTAAAACAGAAAGTTTTACTAGAGAAACGCAACTCAATACTTTTTGCCTAGATTCCGAAGTTTTGAGAAATATCCCACATGTGGCCCTAGTGCGGTAATGGACTGAAGCACCGTCCTCCGAAGCAAAGGAGCACCTAGTGGATTTTGAAGCCTCTTTTTTATTAGGCACTATGTCCGGTTTGAAGAGGTCTTGTGGTGCCAAAAGTAACCCTATTTTGGAAACTAGATCTCTTGAGAAATTCATTGTAGTTTTCATGGGGTGCAGGCGACTTTTTGATCAGTTTTTATTCTATTTTTAAGTGGCGTGGTGACTAAAAAACAGCAACTCTACTATTGATTTTTATTCTAGTTCTTTACAGCTTTCACCGTGCGCTATAAATGACATATTCACTTTATTCTGCGGGGCGATACGATTACGGCAATACCTTTATGTTTTTAGTTTTTTTTATGTCTTATGTCTTATGGCGTTTGCACAATAAAATACTTTTTGTAAAAAATCATTTACTTTTTATGTTACCTTATTCTAAGAGCCATAACTTTATTTTTCCATCAAGAAAGCCGTGCGAGGACTTGTTTTTTCCATTTATTGTGAGGTGAAGACCAAACAATTGATTCTGGTATGGTTTATTATTATTTTCTTTTATGGCGTTCACCGCGCAGGATAAATAACGAAATAATTTTGTAGTTCAGGCCGTTACGGACGTGGCAATACCAATTATGTATGGGGTTCTCTGTGGACGATTCAGCACGGACGTGTATAGACATCTTTTACTCCCTTGTGAATGGGTAAGATTGCACTGTTAAACTGCTCACTACTTAAATGCTGATTTTTCCCTCTGTGACTCTCTTTTGACCCGGTAATATCCATTGTACTTATACAACTGAGAGGACACTGTGGATCATCAGTATACAATCCACTTGGATGTGATACTCTATAATATCTATGTGGGTAGTATATACAGTTTTTGCACTCTATACCACTTCTTCTTTTTACCTAGTATTTTCCTGTGCTGAATTACGTACCGCAGTACTAGTACTAGAGTCTTCTAATGATGTGTTTTTAAATGTATGTTCTTTTGTATAAATAAAATTGATATATTCTTATATACTCCGACTATATGCTCTATTCTTTCTTCGGTATGGTTCTATAATCATGGAGCAGTCTATCTGATACATTATGGGGGGAAGTTGGTCTCTTAAACTTTACCTAGCCTGTAACAAATATATGCTTGGAGTCTATTTATCTATATCCAATACCAATTATGTATAGTTTATTTGTTTATTTAATTTTATTAATAATAAAGGACCGATAGGGAAAAAGGGTGATTTTTACTTTTACTTACAGCCTGAAAGAACGATTAAAAAAACTGATACTTTATTAATAGTGTGAGGGTTTAGCATCAGGAGAGGTTGGTACAGCGGTTTCTTAGTAGCCAGAGACAGGGACACCGTGCATTAAAGTTCATAACAGGGCTTTGCCTGTGTTTTATTCTTGTCAAAGAAACAGCCTCTTGTACAACAAGGCAAAATACAAAATAAATCCTGCTCGTCTAAGCACTAACTAAACAAGATATTATCTAACTATACCAAGTGCCTTCCTACCAGGCACTGGACACAAAGTAACACAGGTCTTTTACTCACATAGAATACAGGCTACTCCAGACTTAGTAGTCTCCAGTCTGAGTCAGGGGTGAGACTCACACACACTGTGTGTAAAGGATCTGCCAGGTACTACGTCTTGGTATACTCCCGGGATTAATCAGTCGACACCTGAGGCTAGACCTCTTAGACTGACACCGGCTCCCACCAACCAGGGTGGCAGGCTCAGGAGTGGGAGAGCCTATCGCGGCCTGGTCAGTCGGAGTTAGCTCCGCCCCCTTTCCATTTATACCTGCCGTGTTCTCTTCCTCAGTGCTTGTTATTCTTCTTGGATTCCTGGCCCCACTGCTGCCTTGCTCCAGCCTGCTTCTGCCGTGCTTCTGCCTTGCTTCAGTTCCGTTTATCCTGCTTCGCTTTGCCCCTGGCTTGCTTCCTGCTCCGTGCTCTCGTTGGTATGCTCCACTTCATCCTGATCCTGACTGACTCATTCACCGCTCCGTTTCCTCGCGGCGTTCCGTGGGCTACTGCCCCTTCCCTTACGTGTTCCCTGTTTGTACTCCCTTGCACTTAGACAGCGTAGGGACCGCCGCCAAGTTGTACCCCGTCGCCTAGGGCGGGTCGTTGCAAGTAGGCAGGGACAGGGCGGTGGGTAGATTAGGGCTCACTTGTTCCCTTCACCTCCTTCCTGCCATTACACTGTGTCTGCACCTTTTTATACACAGGCTGCAGGTGCAGCTAATTGAGCAGCAGCCTTGTCCTACAAACAGAGATGGACTAGGGATTGGGGAACCCGCCTTCTCTTCCCCAATCAAACTCCAGGCCCTTTTTCCGGCTTTTCCTTAAGCCAAGATTGGAAAGCTAGAGCTTTCTATTGCAAAAAATACTCATTCCCTGGAGCCTAGGATACATATGACAGGATTCTAGGGGAAATGTACCTTCCCTCAATGACTTTACCTGTCACTGTCTCACATACCCTCTTCCTCTGTTCGAGCCCGTGGGATCGGACACATTTAGCTACAAGGCAGTGTGTCCTAGACAAAGCGTTAGCATTGCCCTGCAGTTTTCCTGCTCTGTGTTCCACAGTATATTTGAAGTTCTGCAAAGTAAGAAACCACCGTGTAACTCTTGAATTTCTCTCTTTAGCTTGACACATCCACGTAAGAGGAGAGTGGTCTGTAACCAACCTAAACCGACGACCCAATAAATAATATCTCAGGGACTCAAGTGCCCACTTAATGGCCAAGCACTCCCGTTCAACTATGCTATAGTTTTTCTCAGCCGGGGTAAGCTTTCTGCTCAAATAGGTCACAGGATGTTCCTCACCACCCACCTCTTGTGACAGAACTGCTCCGAGCCCCACATCAGAAGCATCAGTTTGGACAACAAACTCCTTTTTGACGTCAGGAGTGACTAAGACTGGTTGGTTACACAGGGCCAGTTTCAACTCTTGAAAGGCGCTTTCAGCCTTCGTGTCCCACTTGACCATGACAGACTTACTTCCCTTGGTAAGATCTGTCAGGGGCGTTGCTGTGCTGGCAAAGTTTGGAATGAACCTGCGGTAATAATCTACAATTCCAAGAAAAGCTCTGACCTGCTTTTTGGTTGAAGGCTGGGGTCAGTTTTGGATAGCCTCAACTTTGTTGACCTGTGGCTTTATCACCCCTCTCCCAATTATGTACCCCAGATACCGTGCTTCCTCCAAGCCTAAGGAACATTTCTTTGGGTTTGCTGTTAACCCCGCGGCTCTGAGGGAGTTTAGTACTGCTTGTACTTTTGGTAAGTGGCTTTCCCAGTCATCACTAAAGATTATAATGTCGTCCAGATATGCCGAAGCATACCGACGATGGGGTATGAGGACTATGTTCATTAACCTTTGAAAGGTCGCTGGAGCCCCATGTAGCCCAAATGGTAAACAAATATATTGAAACAGACCATCCGGGGTGATGAACGCAGTTTTCTCTTTGGCACCCTCCGTGAGGGGTACTTGCCAATAGCCTTTGGTTAAATCAAGTGTTGAAAAATACCTTGAATGGCCCAGTCTCTCTATTAACTCGTCAACTCTTGGCATTGGGTATGCGTCAAACTTTGACATCTCATTTAACTTGCGGAAGTCGTTACAGAAACGTAATGACCCATCTGGTTTCGGAATCAATACAATGGGACTTGACCATTCACTTTTTGACTCTTCAATAATCCCAAGGTCTAGCATTTTCTTGACCTCCTCAGATATGGCTTGTCTACGAGCTTCAGGGACTCTGTAGGGTTTCAAGTGGACCCGAACCTGAGGCTCGGTCACAATGTCATGTTTTATTATACTAGTCTGTCCTGGCAGTTCTGAAAACACGTCTGTGTTTCTCTGCACAAACTCTTTTGTCTCCTGTTTCTGTGGCTTTGCGAGGGATTCTGACACATACACATCTGGGTTAACACTATAGGGGGTACTTACTGCCACGAGGATCTCTCTTTCTTTCCATGGCTTAATTAAGTTTACATGGTATAACTGCACTGTCTTCCTTTTACCTGGTTGGTAAACTTTATAATTTACATCCCCCACCTTTTCAATTATCATACGGCCCTTGCCATCTAGCAAGAAATTTGCTTTCTACGGTTGGCACTAAGACCAACACTCGATCACCAGAGTTAAAATTTCTAACTTTAGCAGTTCGGTTATACACCCTGCTCTGAGCATCCTGAGCTTGCTCCAAGTGTTCCTTAACTATCGGCATGACCGCAGCAATTCGGTCTTGCATCAACGTGACATGCTCAATTACACTCCTATAAGGTGTGGACTCTTGCTCCCAGGTTTCCTTGGCTATGTCCAGGAGACTGCGGGGTTGTCTGCCGTATACAAGTTCAAAAGGAGAAAACCCTGTGGATGATTGAGGAACTTCACGTACAGCGAACATCAAATAGGGCAGAAGACAGTCCCAATCCTTCCCATCCTTACTAACCACCTTCCTCAACATGCCTTTTAATGTCTTATTGAATCTTTCGACAAGACCATCAGTTTGAGGGTGATATATAGAGGTACGCAGGTGTTTAATTTTCAGCAGTTTACATAATTCCTTGGTGATTTTGGACATAAAGGGAGTTCCCTGATCGGTAAGGATTTCCTTAGGTAAACCAGTACGGGAAAACATGTAAAACAACTCTCTTGCAATGGCTTTTGAAGAGGAGTTTCGCAAAGGGACTGCCTCAGGGTAGCGTGTGGCATAGTCCAACACCACTAGGATATATTGATGTCCTCTAGAGGATTTGACTAAAGGGCCGACCAGATCCATGGCAATTCTTTCAAAAGGCATCCCAATGATAGGCAAAGGCACCAGCGGACTCCTAAAATGTGGCATAGGAGCCGTTATCTGACACTCCGGGCAGGACTCGCAATACCTCTGAACTTCCGTATATACCCCCGGCCAGAAGAATCGTTGTAAGATACGCTCTCTGGTCTTTTCGCAACCTAGATGTCCACCCAGCACGTGTTTATGAGCCAGGTCCAACACCGTTCTACGATACGGTTGGGGTATCACCAGCTGTTCAACCACCTCCCCACATACGTTATCTATCCGATACAGCAAATCCTGGTTAACCGCCATGTGTGGAAACACCTTATCAGCCCCTGGATGTTGATGCACTCCATTTAATACCTTAGTATTTTCCCTGGCTTTTACCAATGTGGGATCGCCAAGTTGAGCAGTCCCAAAATTGTTACGCGATACATTTAACTCTGGTATCTCAGAAATTTCCTCCTGCTCATCTGTTTCACCAGCAAAAACAGCCAGAGGAAATTTATCAGGCTCAGTGGTCACCCCTACTGCTGGGTTCTGGGCTAATCACAGTGCACACATTAATACCATCATTAACATTTACAGTGGAGGTTACATCTTTCTTCCTCCACAAGTCCCAGAACACTGGGAAGTCTCTCCCCAGGATCACACTGTGCATCAGGGACTTGACCACACCCACTTCATGGCAAGCGGTTCCACAGGAAGTCTCTAGAGTGACCAAAGCGGTGGGGTATTCTTTAGTGTCCCCATGAATGCACAGGACCCCTATACTATGTCCTCTGAATGTTCCAGGGTCTATCAGGCTGGCATTCACCAGGGTAACCAGACTCCCAGAATCCAGCAAGGCACTCACAGTACACCCTTCCACTTTTACGACACACATTTGTTGCTCAGTCTCGTAAACCATCTCAGCAGAACAAACAGGACGTGCAAACAAGGATATTCGCCTTGCTGCATCACACTCCATTGGCTCAGTAGTCAGGGGACAATTGGCAGCAATATGCCCAGGTCCATAACACCGCCAGCACTGTATGCGGCCCCGGTCCCCAACTTGAGACCCTGGTCTGGCCTTCAGTGTCTCTCTGGGATTTCTTCCCTCCGTCTGCTCCCCTTCTGAGCCACCTCCCTTAAAGACATTTCTCACCCCTCTAGTAAATGGAACAGTCTTACTGGGTGCTCCGCACGATTTGCTGTTCCTGGGGTTAGAACATCCAGGCGGTACTTCTTGGAGTAGATCCTGAGTAGCTCTGTACCTTTTCAATCAGGTTCACCAGCTGTTCCGCATCTGTAGGATCTCCTTGACCGACCCAACGCTGAACCTTCGGTGGTAAGGAGCGGATGTATTTGTCAATCACCACTCTCTCCACGATCTGCGCAGGGGTTGATTCCTCTGGCTGTAGCCATTTCCTTGCAAGATGGACAAGATCATACATTTGTGATCGGGCAGGTAGGTGTTCCACAAAAGTCCAGTTGTGCACCCGTCGAGCACGCACATTCATATTAACACCCAGACGGGCAAGGATCTCACCCTTCAGCTTGGAGTAATCCTTGGCATCCTGCTCATTGAGATCAAAGTACGCCTTTTGCGGCTCTCCAGTTAGGAAAGGTGCCACCACTGCTGCCCACTGATCTGAAGGTAACTTCTCTCGTTCTGCCACTCGCTCAAACACCATGAGATAGGCCTCAACGTCGTCGGTGGATGTCGTCTTCTTCAGAGATGTCTGTACCGCTGCACGAGTGGTTTGGCGCAAACCATGAGGCCCCGCTGACCTCTCCACTGAGGCCTGAATTTGGTCTTGCAAATAGCGATTAATTTGCTGCTGTTCTTTTAAGGCCAGTCTGTGGGCTTCACCCAGCAGAATATTGGTTTCAGCCTGTGCACGCATGACTTCCTCATGCACCATTCGCTGAATCGCGCTGGCTTCTTGCAGAGCTGTGCTTATGTTCCCCTGGTTGATATTAGCCTGAATCAGCTGTTTAAGTATTTTATCCATTTTAACAGTCTCTTTTTCTAGCCCTGTTGCCGCCTTAACCCAAGACATACACTTCCAAGCACTCTCGGGGAGAAAAAAAATTGTGTTGTTGCCCCTAGCAACGATTTTCCGCTTGGAGCAGCAAAAGTCCTTTTAAATAGGTGTATGTCTCTTTAAGACCGTGCCCGCATCGGCCACCATATGTGAGGGTTTAGCATCAGGAGAGGTTGGTACAGCGGTTTCTTAGTAGCCAGAGACAGGGACACCGTGCATTAAAGTTCATAACAGGGCTTTGCGTTTTATTCTTGTCAAAGAAACAGCCTCTTGTACAACAAGGCAAAATACAAAATAAATCCTGCTCGTCTGAGCACTAACTAAACAAGATATTATCTAACTATACCAAGTGCCTTCCTACCAGGCACTGGACACAAAGTAACACAGGTCTTTTACTCACATAGAATACAGGCTACTCCAGACTTAGTAGTCTCCAGTCTGAGTCAGGGGTGAGACTCACACACACTGTGTCTGCACCTTTTTATACACAGGCTGCAGGTGCAGCTAATTGAGCAGCAGCCTTGTCCTAAAAACAGAGATGGACTAGGGATTGGGGAACCTGCCCTGCTCTTCCCCAATCAAACTCCAGGCCCTTTTTCCGGCTTTTCCTTAAGCCAAGATTGGAAAGCTAGAGCTTTCTATTGCAAAAAATACTCATTCCCTGGAGCCTAGGATACATATGACAGGATTCTAGGGGAAATGTACCTTCCCTCAATGACTTTACCTGTCACTGTCTCACAATAGTTAAATTCTAAAAACTGGCTCTTAAGCCCAATATATCCTAAATACAGGCACAAGCAAGCGGTCAGAGGTGTGAGAGGTATCAGTAAGTATTAGAACATATATGTCTACCCACTGATAATAAACTCCCATTATAGTATAGACTTTCTCTGAAGCCCTTGCCACAAATGATCGAATCCAACGCGTTTTAGTACCCCCTGTTCATGGGGTACGTCATCAGGGATTAAGTTAAATGTATAGTATAGCCAGTTGGCACTGTTGCGTGCTTTTTGAGGTCTCCCAGCGCGTACCCGGCACTAATACACTGGCCGTGGATTTTTACTTTTATGACTTCTTTTCTTATTTTTACACAACTTTTTTTTTTTTTACTTTATTACTTTGCCCCACTAGGGGACTTGAGGACAGGAGGCCCTGATCGCAATTCTAATACACTGCACTGCATGCATAGTGCAGTGTATTAGAGCTGTCAGCTACTCACTGACAGCAAGCATAGTGGGTCCTGACTTCGTCAGGACCCACTAGGCTTCCATAGATGGCATAGCCGGATGGCATTGTTAGGCGTCCGGTTGCCATAGCAACCATCGCTGCCCGCTATCATGTAGCGAGCCGTCGATGGTGGTTTAACCCCTAAGAAGCCGCGATCGCTATTGAACGTGTCTTTTAAGGGGTTAATCAGCGGGGACACATCGATCGGTCCCCGCTATGGGAGCTGCGGCAACCACTGTACAAGACAGCAGCTTTCACAGCCCCTGTATGTGTAGGGAAGACGGCCGTTCCTCCCGTGACATACTGGAGTCATGGAGTGTGAATGGGATGGTTACGATGACGGAATAGTACGGCACTGAGCGCGAAGGGGTTAATATATTTGTGGGAGTTTTGTTCTTTTGCACATTGCATTGACATGATCGCTAAGGTGTTTTTGATGTAATTATTATATTTTTGTGTATTGTTTTTTATCATTTTTATATATTTATATATTTCGTGATTATTTAAAGTGGAGACGGTAACGTCACTCACTTATATGCCTAATAGTCTAATTTTCCCTCCACTGACTCCATCAGTTGAGTACAGCTATCTATCACAATTGCTAGATTGCCATCAAGCTGGAACAAGACGACTTATAGAACTATATTGGTTTGTTAGTGGGGAATATAAGGCTGTTTCACTAACACACTCTGTGTCCGCCTACAACCTATTAGCCCATTATACTGTGTGGGGGCAGGTATGGTGGCACTATACTGTGTTTGTGGGCAGCGATGGACATTTTACTGGTTGTGGATGGCCGCTATAGAGGCATTACACTGTGTGGAAGATTTATATTGGTGTGGGGGCAGCTATGGGGACATTATACTGGGTGTGGAGGACAACTATAGGGACATTATACTGTGTGGGGGCTTTATACTGGGTGTGGGGGCAGCTTTGGGGCATTTATACTGTGTGGGGAGACACTACATGCATTATACTGTGTGGGGAGGCACTATTGGGACATTATACTGTGTGGGGGCCACTATGGTGGCATTTTACTTTGTGGGGTGTAGTGTCAGGGGGTATATTATATACAGTAGTGTACAGAAGGCTTAGGGGATATATATATTAATTCAATGGCATGGCATGCAACAAGGGTGTGGTTAGTATAAAGGGGTGTAGTCTAAATAATTGTTCATTAATCTTAATCGAGGTTACATGTTCAATTAATCGTGATTTTGATTTAGGTCATAATCGCCCAGCCCTTCTTTGTACCGCTTTGACTGATCAACAGCTCCAAATAATCTCTCTCCCCGTCTCGAAACTTGCTTATCCTCGGCGTGTGTTTCGACTGCCCAGGCCAGAATTCTTCCACAGGAGAAGCTACTTTGCCTCCAACAGGAGGTCCTGTTTTTCCAAGGCCCCCATCCAGTATTCATTCGTCATCGCATGAGTGTTCTGGGCCAGATGGTTTCTTTCATGGAGGCTACTCCATATGCCCAATTTTACACCAGCCCCCTTCAACTGGCTGTAATGGCTCGTTGGGACAAGTCCACGGCGCCTCTGGATTTCTCCACCTGTTAGTCCGATTTGCTATGGTAGTGGCTGCTTTTCCTCAACATGCAATGCAAGATTTTGACGACGGACGCCAGCCTCCGGTGCTGAGGAGGGGTGCTACAATCTCAAACCGTTCAGGGAGTGTGGTCAGCTCTGTATTTCTGTCACCTAATCAACATTCTGGAATTTTGGGTTACTCCTTCTGGAGGTCTCTAGTGTGGGTTCAAACAGACAATTCATCAATGGTCGCCTATCTGAACCATCAGGGTGGAACCCACAGCCATGGCGAAGACAACCAACATCCTGAAGTGGGCAAAAGCCCACGTACCAGCTCTTTTGGCAGTTTGCATCCCAGGGGTGGACAAGTGGATGGCTATCTCAGTCAAGAACACTTTGATCCGGGCGAGTTTGCTCATCGTACGGAGGTCATTGGGGAAATCAGCGCCAAGTGGGGTACTACAGACTCCAGATTCCATCACAAATTTCCCATGTTCGTGGCTCGAGCCTAGAAAACGCTGGCAATAGGCGCTCTGGTCATCCTGTAGGACAAATTTTATCTCCCATACATGTTCCCTCCGCTTCCCCCTTCTTCCTCCAATCTACAAGAAGATGGAGACGGTAGGCTTTCCAATAATACTTTACCCTATTGGCCTATTACGTTGATCTGGTGACTCGCACCGACGCACCCTGGTGTCTTTTCCTCCATGACAACCTGCTCTCTCAATGTCCACTCTTCCACCCAAGTTTTGTTACGCTTTGTTTAACTGCATGGCTAGTGAAGTCGGCATACTGAGAGCTCGGGGTTTGTCGTAGTGGGTTGTGCAAACAATGCTGAAAGCTGGGAAGCCTTTGTCCAAATGAATTTATCTCCCACACTTGGAAAGCTTTTTATCACTGGTGTGAAAATGTCACGATCTGTGGGTGTTTGGACCTACTGGGCCGCACCGCCGTAGTGGGAGAGCAGCTGGCCAAACTTCAGTGTACCGAGATAATATATATAGTCCAAGCACAAGGGTACCTGTGATAAGCCAGACAGTAGCAACGGCTAGGCACAGATGGGATCTTGACGGCAGGTGATACAGACGAGACAGATGACACCAGACGTGGTGTAACACAGCAGACGTGGTAGATGGCAGAACTCGACTCAAACAATATAGCGGCCACTGGAACAACAACACAGGATACATGTAGCAGGGCACGGAAACAACGGGAACAGGATAACACTAAGGGACCTTTTACAAGACTAACAGAGGAATACGAACAACGCTCAGGCAATGAGCAAAAGGGCAGGGCCTTACTTAAGTCCAGGGTGATCATAGGCTAATTAGTGATGTAAAATATGTGCGTGCACTGGACCTTTAAGGCAGGGCACGAGCGTGTGCGCGCCCCCTATGAGGTACAGCAGAGTGGAGCAGAAGTGAGCGCTGGGGAGGAGATGCAGGCCAGCGCTCACAAGTCCATGGCTGCGGCCATCTGGGGGTGAGTAGTCCGCGGCCGTGGATGTTACAGGAAAGAGACCGTTCCAACTGATGCAGTACTCCCTCTCCCACTTACTCACAGGGTCTTGACATGGGCCTGGCTCTCATCTCCCTTAAGGATCAAGTTTTCACCTTTCTCAGATTTCTTTCAGTGCCCCATGGCAGCAGAATCGACCATGTGCACTTTTTTGCAGGGAGTGGCACATGTGGTTCCTCGTTACCGCCAACCCTCGGTTGCTTGGGACCTTATCCTGTTTCTTGATGTGATGCAGGTTTTCCGATTTTAGCCTCTTGAAAGAATTTCACTTTTTCTGTATTGGAAAGTGGACTTTCTGGTGACCATCATCTCCCATTTGTCGGGTTTCTGATCTATTGGCTTTCTTGCAAGTCTCCAGTCTACATTATGCATCAAGACGAGGTGGTGCATTACACCTAAACGAGGACAAAGTTCTGCCCTCTTATTGTCCCTCTCCTTCGCATCCAAGGGAAAGTACTCTTTACATGCTGGACCTGTTCCGCGTCTTACCTTACCTATCAATCTGGCCAATACTGCTTCGTTCTGACCAATCTGACTCGCCTTTCATCATTAACAGAGTGCTGCAGACAAGGCATGGCAGTTTTCAAATTCACCATATCCCGATGTATTCGGTCAGCTATTGCTGAGGGATACCATTCTAAGGGCTAATAGTCGCCTTTCTGGGTAAGGTCCATTTCAACTAGTGCAGAAGGCACTTCAAGAGCGGTACAAAACAGAGCTTTGGCTCTGCAGGTGTGTAAGGCCGCTACTTGGTCTTCTCTTTACAACTTTTTAAAATTTATCAGGGTGCCTACCTTTGCATCCTCTGACGCCTCTCTTGGTAGCAGAAATCGGCAGATGTGTTAAACACATATTTTCCTGTCATTTGTGCACCCCTGGGGCCTGTTTTGGAAAGTCCCACGGTCATCTCTGTGTCCCCCCACTGAGAAGACAATTGGATTTTCTTACTCCGCTTAAAAAAAAAAAAAAGCATGTCATATTAATTGGGGAACACACCACCTCAAATGTGTTTTATGATTTTAATGTTCTTGTTGTTGTCATTTGCATTTCTGCTTTTCCTACTTCTTTTGTACAAAACTGATTTGGCAAAAGGAGCTAACACTTCACTTAGTGTCCGCTTCCTCGCGGAATCAGCTATGCCCACAGTTACTTGTGTCCCCCAATTACTTTGACATGTATTTTACAGCGAGTAACAAAATCCAATTTTTCCTCCCAAATGCCAATAAATGTGAACTGGAGCAAGAATAGGGTAAATTGCAAAAAGCTGAAATTTATCTCAATAGGAAATGAAGGCTTCTTTTATTATCTGTTGATGACAAACAATGATTGATACAGTTTTGAAGTACATGTGGGCATTTTGAAGTTGTGGGCATTTATTTCTATACTATTCTGTACATTTACTTAGTTCAAATTCAATGTTCAAAAGTTGATCAAAACAAAATAGAATGCTTTGTCAAAACATATTGTCATAGAAAAGTGGCAAAAAGGCCCAAAAGTTTCAATTTGCATTGAAAATGTAGACTTTGCCGTTTAGAAAAACCCAAACAACTACCGCAACTTATAGTGGAAATCTACGCCAGCTCCTAGCGCAGATTTCACTCTGTGGGGCATAGCAAGGTAGAAGCCAGTGCCGGGCCCCGTACCTTGCCCCCCAGATCGGACTACCCCTCCTCTTTCAGACTACCCCCCATTGGACAAATAAAAAATAAAAAAAGTATCCTCACCTCACAGCTCTTCTCCCTTCTAGGTCCCCTCAGTCTCTCACTACTGGACACAGCTGATACAATGTACTGATGCCGAGCAGCGTCAGGACGTTGTAAGTGATGCAGCACTGATGATGTTGAGTGATGCGTCGCATATAAGTCCTTGTGCCGGAGGGGAGAAACTAACAGGTGAGGTTAGCATAAATGTTTTTAATTTAATGTGCGATTGGGAGGGGATGGATGGTGCATGGCCACGGTCGTTACTCCACACATGTGGCGCACACAAATGTGATGGATTTATTAAGAGGTATGAGCAATCTATTGCATCTTACTCCAGCGGAGAAGATAGCTAAGACTGGCGTAAGAAATGCAAAATCGGTAAATCTGAAATGTAAATCTGCGCCATATTGTTTAAAGAAGTAATATGATAACTGTTGATTGTTTAAGCCTAACCTGTGATTACTACATAATATCAAGATGGCAATGGAGGTTGCACAGCAAGACGGCAATGGAAGTTGGAATGGAGGACTATCCTCTTCAGTGATGAGTCCCGCTTTTGTCTCGGACGCAATGATAGCCGGAGATTGGTCTGAAGACCACGTGGGCAATGCCATAAAGAGGCCTTCACAAGTGAAGGTCACAGTCCTACCCCCAGGATTATGGTGTAGGGTGGCATGATGTACGATAGTCAGACCCCTCTAGTCTTCATGTCAGGTTGTTGTTCCAGGGTTTATATCCTGATTGCCATATTTGAAGTCAAAAGTAATATTTATTTTAGATTAGGAAAATTGGCTTTTGTCTTTCTCTGGATCAACATTGCTGGAGAATAAGCTGAACTGGATGGTCTTGTGTCCTTTTTTTAGCCTTACATATTCTGTTACCCAGCAAGCGCAGAGCCCATTGCTACTGTCTACCCTGGCTTTACGTCCTCTGTTGTTTCCCGTCTATATAACTATTTTTTAACCTCCGGTAAGTGCTCCTTTACTGGATCTCCATTTTAGGACCTTGTCTATGGGAGGTAGAAACACTAGGAGTGAGCCACAGGCTGCATTGGCTCTAATTTAGTGGATTTTCTCTACACATTAATAGCATTCTTCTTCACAGGCATAATGTACTGGTATATACAGATATACGCTCCTCCACATTGAAATTGTAACACCAAGAAGGGCAAGCCGTAAGGTTATGCAAATCGAGGAAGTAGCATATGTCGCTAAGATCTGCAAATTATTACATTTTCAAGCACCTAGCTCCAATCTGTGGCATGTGGGAGAGGCATAAAAGCCAGATTGAAAGCAAACTTTTTTAGCCACATGAAACCTCAAAAATTGGATCAAGTGGTGTGGGATGATTGTGCGATTCCTCCTGTTTGTTAACGTGCCGGTTATCCACACTTGTCGCAAACCTGAGAGGGACAAAATCCTTGTACTGAGAGACCTTGGTTTATCACTCCAGCAGAATGCTACGCGCCTAGGCCGAGATGTCAGCACTGTTCAATGTTGCATGTCCCAGAGGTCAGGAAAACAGCAACAAACGGGAAGGACCTCAAGAGGTGTGTGGAGGCGAACCTCTGCATGGATGGATTGTCTGATTGGAAGAATAGCGTGTAGTGATCCATTCTGTACTGCAAGTCAAATTGAACGTCACATTCCTAGCCTAAGGCGGCAACCAGTGTCGACACAAACCATCAGAAGGTGTTTGCACGACATTGGGCTACAAGTCAGACATGAAGCTACAGGTGTTCCATTGACCATACGCCACAAGGGATATCATGGTATAAAGGCAAGACGGCAATGGACGTTGGAATGGAGGTCTATCCTCTTCAGTGATGAGTCCCGCTTATTTCTCGGACACAATGATAGCCTGAGATTGGTCTGAAGACCACGTGGACAACGCCATAAAGAGGCCTTCACAAGGGAACGTCACACCGGTCCTACTCCCAGGATTATGGTGTGGGGTGTCATGATGTACGATAGCCGGACCCTTCTAGTCTTCATTTCAGGTACACTAACAGCTCGGCGTTACATCTGATTTGGTCGTGGAGCTAAGGGTACGTCCATTTCTCTAAAGTGTCCCAGAAGCCGTTTTTCAACAGGACAACATCAGGCTGCATGTTGCTTGTGCTACTATGAGCGGCCTAAATGTGCTGCCTTGGCCTGCACCATCTCTGGACTTGTCTCCCATCGAGCACATATGGGACGTCATTGGTCAGCAATTGCAAAGGGTGCTGCCAGCAGCCAATCTTGATGATTTGCATGCCCAAGTGCATTCAGCGTGTCATAATACTCCCCAGACAACCATTAATAACCTCATTGATAACATGCCAATGCATGTAAGTGTGTGTATTTCTGCGTATAACGCTCATACTCTATATTGAACAAATCAAGATGTTTGGAATATATTGTTTCCATTTTTTTAGCATTCGCATATCATTCACATGTCGATCGATCCTGTGATTTCCACAATTCCCAAACTTTTCCTTCTTGATGTTGCAATTTCATTGTTGAGGAGTGTATATAGATCTGCCAGTATATTAAAAAAAAATCATAAGTGAAAGTACAGGGTTTTTTTTTTAATTAGTAAAAAAAACTATGCAAAAATAATTACAAAAAAAAAAGGCGCTGAACGCCCTGAAAAAATAAAAAATGTTACGAATGAAAACTACAGGTGGTCCCTCATATAGCTCTAGGAGTGGAAAAATACAAATGTTATGGGCGTAGGAATGCAGCAATACAGACATTTTCTTTTAAAAGTGTTTTTTTGTTGTGCAAAAGTAGTAAAACATAAAAAAATATATAAAAATTTGGTGTTGATGTAATCACACTGACCAGCAGAATAAAGCTAATACCTAATTTATACCACATAGTATGCGGTAAAAACAAACCTAAATAACACTGGCAAAATGACTAATTTTCCACCCCCACAAAAAAAATTTAAGAAAAGTTTTATCACACAACATTTGTACTCCAAAATGTGCTATTGAAAAACACAACTCGACCCACACGACTGTGTTGATGGAAAAGTAAAAACGTTATGGCTTTCTGAATGCAGAGATGAAAAAGCAATCACTGCTTCCTTAAGGCCAATACTGTCTGCATCCTTGTCAGCACTTGTAGAAAGTATGAGATTATTTCTGTATTACGGCACACTCTTTTACTGTGTATTTATGGGTCAAGAACACAGAAAGAGTAAAAAAAAAAAAAAGACATTTTCGGCTTTCTCTACTGCGTACACTAGTTTATGTTCAGAATCTTTTATACAGACTGACAGAGTTTTGTCTTCTGGGAGTAAACAATGAAGGGTCCCACTGAATGACTGCAAGAAAAGATTTTAACAAAACATGAGACATTAATTCAGAAAGTATATTGGAAAATTATAGAACTTTGTGTTATAGAAAGAATAAAGATTATTTGCTGAAACCTTAATACCCCTTTATACCTCTCTCATTAAAGGGTTAACTGTTTAATGAAGCAAAATAATAAAGGTATTGACCGTATGTGGCTAAATTTTGGTACAGGGTTTTTACCCTAAGGGCTCATACACCAGACCACATTACAGACCTGTACCAGTTCAGTGCGATACTGATCCGTAATACAGTTCTAATATTATCCTATGGAATTTTCCATACAGAGGTTTGTTTTTTCACAGTCCATGTACCACTATACGATTGTTGCATGCTTCATTGGATGTGGTAGGAACACCGACTTTCCCATCTAGTATTCAATGGAGACTGATAATCAGATCCATATATACAGATCTATGAGAAACCACTGTACGGTTACCAAATGATTATCTTTTTCTTCCCTAATAAAATAGGTGCGTTACTGGGAAAGAGCTTTAAAAAAAATTTGTTTCTGTTTTCATGCAGTACCAAATTCATATTGAGCAAATACTAAACTTATACTGAACAATTACAGTACTGACCATCATTGGTGCAGTTTAGACTTCGCTCACATCTGCATCGTGGGTTCCGTCTGAGCTTTCCGTCACGGGAGCCCATGAACGGAAGCCAAACTGAAACAAACGTAAACCATAGGTTTCTGTTTGCATCACTATTGATTTCAATGGTGATGGATCCGTTGCAAATGGTTTCCGTTTCTCACCGTTGTGTAAGGGTTCCGTTGTTTTGAAGGAATCAATAGCGTAGTCGGTATTGATTCCG
The DNA here is from genome assembly GCF_050947455.1 of Rhinoderma darwinii. Classification (NCBI taxonomy): domain Eukaryota; kingdom Metazoa; phylum Chordata; class Amphibia; order Anura; family Rhinodermatidae; genus Rhinoderma; species Rhinoderma darwinii. The sequence goes on along the minus strand of NC_134687.1, from coordinate 240,643,558 downwards.
TCAAAACAACGAACCCTTACACACTGGGGACAAACGGAAACCATTTGTAACGGATCCGTCTCCATTGAAATCAATGTTGATGCAAACGGAAAGCTATGGTTTCCGTTTGTTTCAGTTTGGTTTACGTTCATGGGTTCCTCTGACGGAAAGCTCAGATGAAACCCGTGAACAGTGTCCCGACGCAGATGTGAACGAAGCCTAACATATCTGTACAAGTGCCATATAGCACCATAGTTTTAATATGGTCGTGTGCATGAAGCCTAAGGGTGTGTTCACACGCAGTAGCAAATTACGTCTGAAATTACGGAGCTGTTTTCAGGCGAAAACAGTTTCTGAATTTCAGAAGTTTTTACAAGTACTCGCGTTTTTCGCGGCGTCTTTTACGGACGTAATTGGAGCTGTTTTTCAATGGAGTTAATGAAAAACGTCTCCAAAAACGTCCCAAGAAGTAACATGCAGGGAATTTACTTATACTACCGTTCAAAAGTTTAGGGTCACTTAGAAATTTCCTTATTTTTGCAAGAAAAGCACAGTTTTTTTCAATGAAGATAACATTAAATTAATCAGAAATACACTCTATACATTGTTAATGTGCTAAATGACTATTCTAGCTGCAAACGTCTGGTTTTTAATGCAATATCTACATAGGTGTATAGAGGCCCATTTCCAGCAACCATCACTCCAGTGTTCTAATGGTACATTGTGTTTGCTAACTGTGTTAGAAGGCTAATGGATGATTAGAAAACACTTGAAAACCCTTGTGCAATTATGTTAGCACCGCTGTAAACAGTTTTGCTGTTTAGAGGAGCTATGAAACTGACCTTCCTTTGAGCTAGTTGAGAATCTGGCGCATTACATTTGTGGGTTCGATTCAACTCTCAAAATGGCTAGAAAAAGAGAGCTTTCATGTGAAACTCGACAGTCTTTTCTTGTTCTTAGAAATGAAGGCTATTCCATGCGAGAAATTGCCAAGAAACTGAAGATTTCCTACAACGGTGTGTACTACTCCCTTCAGAGGACAGCACAAACAGGCTCTAACCAGAGTAGAAAGAGAAGTGGGAGGCCCCGCTGCACAACTGAGCAACAAGACAAGTACATTAGAGTCTCTAGTTTGAGAAATAGACGCCTCACAGGTCCTCAACTGGCAGCTTTATTAAATAGTACCCGCAAAACGCCAGTGTCAACGTCTACAGGGAAGGGGCGACTCCGGGATGCTGGCCTTCAAGGCAGAGTGGCAAAGAAAAAGCCATATCTGAGACTGGCTAATAAAAGTAAAAGATTAATATGGGCAAAAGCACACAGACATTGGACAGAGGAAGATTGGAAAAAAGTGTTATGGACAGACGAATCGAAGTTTGAGGTGTTTGAATCACACAGAAGAACATTTGTTAGACGCAGAAAAACTGAAAAGATGCTGGAAGAGTGCCTGACGCCATCTGTCAAGCATGGTGGAGGTAATGTGATGGTCTGGGGTTGCTTTGGTGCTGGTAAAGTGGGAGATTTGTACAAGGTAAAAGGGATTTTGAATAAGGAAGGCTATCACTCCATTTTGCAACGCCATGCCATACCCTGTGGACAGCGCTTGATTGGAGCCAATTTCATCCTACAACAGGACAATGACCCAAAGCATACCTCCAAATTATGCAAGAACTATTTAGGGAAGAAGCAGGCAGCTGGTATTCTATATGTAATGGAGTGGCCAGCGCAGTCACCAGATCTCAACCCCATAGAGCTGTTGTGGGAGCAGCTTGACCGTATGGTACGCAAGAAGTGCCCATCAAGCCAATCCAACTTGTGGGAGGGGCTTCTGGAAACATGGGGTGAAATTTCTCCCGATTACCTCAGCAAATTAACAGCTAGAATGCCAAAGGTCTGCAATGCTGTAATTGCTGCAAATGGAGCATTCTTTGACGAAAGCAAAATTTGAAGGAGAAAATTATTATTTCAAATAAAAATCATTGTTTCTAACCTTGTCAATGTCTTGACTATATTTTCTAGTCATTTTGCTACTCATTTGATAAATATAAGTGTGAGTTTTCATGGAAAACACAAAATTATCTGGGTGACCAAAAACTTTTGAACGGTAGTGTACATTATTCTTCTTCTTTCCTTCTTGTAGTCCAAGCAGCACAAAAACATTAGGTTTAATCCCCAGACTACTGTTTAGGACAGGTAGCAAGATAATTAAGACTACATTCACATGACCGTGAAAAACTGCCGTGTGATGGACGTTTTTCTAACGGCCGTCACACGGCCGTTTTCAGAACAATGAAGTTCTATGGGTGTATTCACATGGCCATTTTTTTAACAGCCAGTGAATATTGTCCGTCAAAAAATATGGGCTCTGTGGCACTTTCTACAATGGGCACTGTGGCACCTGGCACTTTATATGTGGCGCTATGTCACTTTATATGTGGACACTGAGGTACTATGTGGGCAATGTGGCACTATCTACAATGAGCACTGTAGTACTATGTGGGCACTGGCACATTATATGTGGGCACTGTGGCACTTTATATGTGGGCACTGTGGTACTACGTGGGCACTGTGGCACTATCTACAGTGGGCACTGTGGCACTATGTGGGCACTGGCCCTATGTGGGCATTAACTACAGTGGGCACTGTGGCACTATCTACAGGGACATTGCAGCACTTTCTACATGGGCACTGTGGTGATTTCAGGGGGTTGGGACAAAAAAAAACCTGACAAATGAAATCCATCCTTTTTTTAACATCCATGAAAAACGGATGACAAACGGCCATTAAAAACGGACAAACGGACTGGAAATGGATGAAAATTTGGAGACGCACTAAGGCCTTATTCACAAGACAGTGATAAACGGCTGAGCGACAGCCGTTCTTTTAACGGCCGTCACATGGCCGTTTTCAGAACAATGATGTTCTATGGGTGTATTCACACGGCCGTTTTTTTTAACGGCATGTGAATAATGGCCGTCAAAAAAATAGGGCATGTCCTATTTTTGGCCATTTTAACGGCTTAACGGCCCCCATGGAAGTCAATGGATCCGTTTTTAACGGCTGTCAATACATGTAATAACCGTTAAAATCGGATCTTTGACATGGGGATTGGCAAGGGAACTACTAGTTCCCTTGCTGGCTATCGGCGGCGCAATGACACATACTCACCGATGCAGCGCCGACTTTGTCTGGTCGTTAGTCTCATGGGTTCTGCGAAGGCGCCGTGATCCCGTGAGACTAGCGACCAGACCAGAAGACGTCGCTGCATCGTGAGTATGTGTCATCGCTTCGCCGCAGATCCCGTGAAGACGAGGGACCTTACCTGAAGAAGTCAGCGCTGCATCGGTGAGTATGTAGGTTATTCATGACGGCTGTGTGGCATCATATACATCGGGGCTGTGTGGCATCATATACAGGATGGCTGTGTGGCATCTACAGGGGGGCTGTGTGGCATCATATACATCGGGGCTGCGTGGCATCATATACAGGAGGGCTGTGTGGCATCTACAGGGGGGCTGTGTGGCATCTAAGGGGGGGCCTGTGGCATCTACAGTGAGGCTGTGTGGCATCATATACAGGGAGGTGTGTGGCATCATATACAGGGAGGTGTGAGGCATCATACACAGGGAGGTGTGAGGCATCATATACAGGGAGGTGTGTAGCATCATATACAGGGAGGTGTGTGGCATCAAATACAGGGAGGTGTATGGCATCATATACAGGGAGGCCGTGTGGCATCGTATACAGGGAGGTGTGTGGCATCATATACAGGGAGGTGTGTGGCATCATATACAGGGATCATCTACAAGGAAGTGTGTGGCATCATATGCTGGGAGGTGTATGGAATCATATACAGGGAGGTGTGAGGCATCATATACAGGGAGGTGTATGGCATCATATACAGGGAGGTGTGTAGCATCATATGCTGGGAGGTGTGTGGCACTATATACAAGGAGGTGTGTGGCACCATATACAGGGAGGTGTGTGGCATCATATGCGGGGAGGTGTGTGGAATCATATACAGGGAGGTGTGTGGCATCATATACAGGGAGGCTGTAAATAGTGACCATGTGACTTTTCTGCAGTTTTTTTCTGCAGCTTGTGATTGAGATTTGCTAAATCTCATTCTCTATGCTGCTACTGCAAATGCTGTGAAATTTCTGCAAAGAATTCCATTGCTGAAATTCTGCAGCGTTATTGCTACGTAGTAACCCAGCCTTCCTCTTCACGAAGATTCTCTGGCTTGACATCTATATGTAACATAACAACTAAAAGAAGAGTGGCAGAGGCATCTGGGGCAGACAAAAACAATACCAGCAAGCTTTGCAAGAATAACCAAAACAAAATTAGAACCATATGGTACTGTAGGTGCAGAAGAGGGTTCAGAACACGGGAGTATAATCCAGTATATAGGCACGTCAAGCAAAAATTCAATGAAATAGAATACTTTTGCTACCTGTCCTAACCAGTAGCCGGAAAACTAACCTCAATGTTTCTGTGCTGCTGTGTAGTACTTTCAGGAAAATTTATTTTTATCTTAAATCCATATTCTATACCTCTTAGGCCTTATTCACACGAGTGTGTAAGATTTGTGGCCGCAAAAAATAAACTGTTTTTCATGAATATGTTGCTTCAGTGTGGTTTTCGTGTGTCATGCGTTTTCCTTCTATGCAAGAACTTTACTTTTTATTTTTTTTTCTCTGTATTTCTTTGGCATCTGATCAGTGAAAAACAAACAGTGCACGGTTGTCGTCCATGTGCTGTTTGTTTTTTAAAGAGAACCTTTCACCTGCCCATACGTGTGCAGCTGAGTGCACCATGTAATAAGCACTGCTTCACAAACCTTGTCACACTTTAAAAAAAATTATATTTTCCTCCATTATTTAGATATGGGTGCCATTATATTTGGTGCCCGATATGTAAATAACCCCCTGAACTGTCAATGGGGCGTGTAAATGGCATGGGGAAGGAACCATAGACTTTAATGGAGAAATATTCCAGCAAAATCTGTGCTCAAAGGCCGAATGGCACTCCTTCCCTTCTGAGCCCTGCCGTGTGCACAAACAGAAGTTTATGACCACATATGGGGTATTTCCATACTCAGGAGAAGTTGCTTTCCAAATGTTGGGGTGCTCTTTCTCCTTCATTTGTTGAAAAAAAATTGAGCTAAAGCTACATCTTATTGGGAAAAAAATTAATTTGACCAATTCTAATCTATGAAACACCTGTGAGTAGAGATGAGCGAATTTATGAAAAGTTCGGTTCGGCTGGTTCGCCGAATTTCATGAAAAAGTTTGATTCGGACCGAACTAGTTCTGACCGAACCTGTAATACAAGAAAGCCCCTAAAAATCGTGTATAACACTGTTTAAAAGCCCTAGAAGCTCTGTATAACACTCTTAGGTCACCCATGAGTGTATCCAAGTACTTTTGAGCTGTCTTTAAGGCAAAGTTAGTGTCAAAGTTACGCCAACATGTATGGCTATAGGAAAACGGATGGGACACGGTGATAACTAACAGAAACCACTGCACTTGTGCATGTTGTATGCTTAATGCATTGTTAAAAAAGGTACAAAAACTAACCATTTTTGGCGGCAGATGCCTGCCAGGGTTCATACATATAAGGTGGTAAAAGAAGAAGCAATGGCTTTTGACAAGCCCTCAAAAAATTTACCCTTTATGGTGGCAGATGCCTGCCAGGGTTCATCCATACATGGATGTAAAAGCAACAAGCAATGGCTTTTCACAAGCCCTCCAAAAATGTACCCTTTTTATTGGCAGATGCCTGCCGGGGTTCATCCATACATGGATGTAAAAGCAACAAGCAATGGCTTTTGACAAGCCCTCCAAAAATGTACCCTTTTTATTGGCAGATGCTTGCCGGGGTTCATCCATACATGGATGTAATGTAATAGCAACAAGCAATGGCTTTTGATAAGCCCTCCAAAAATGTACCCTTTTTATTAGCAGATGCCTGCCGGGGTTCATCCATACATGGATGTAATGTAAAAGCAACAAGCAATGGCTTTTGACAAGCCCTCCAAAAATGTACCCATTTTATTGGCAGATGCCTGCTGGGGTTCATCCATACATGGATGTAAAAGCAACAAGCAATGGCTTTTGACAAGCCCTCCAAAAATTTACCCTTTTTATTGGCAGATGCCTGCCGGGGTTCATCCATACATGGATGTAATGTAATAGCAACAAGCAATGGCTTTTGACAAGCCCTCCAAAAATTGACCCTTTTTATTGGCAGATGCCTGCCGCGGTTCATCCATACATGGATGTAAAAGCATGGATGTCATCACCATCACTGTCATGTTGTGCGGCTGCCTCGTCTCCTATCCCTTTCTGTAATTCCATCTCCAAATCCAGCTCCTCTTCAGGTCCTGTTTCCTCTACCTCATCCTCCTCCTCCTCCTCAACATCCATAGCCATCCTTTGCTGAATCATCGCTGAGAGCGTTTGCTCCATAATGAATATCGGCGGCATAACATCGTTCATTCCGCTAGCGTCACGGCTCACAAATCGTGTGGCCTCTTCAAAGGGCCTCAAAACGCGACATGCGTCTCTAACCAGCTGCCAGTGCCTGAGCTCAAAATTACGCTGGCTCCAAACGCTGCCCGTCTGCTGCATCAGGAAATCATTCACGGCTTTCCGCTGTTCGTACAGACGGTCCAACATGTGCAGGGTGGAATTCAAGCGTGTTGGAACGTCGCAAATCAGGCTGTGTTCTGGGAGATTGTTTTGACGCTGCAAGTCCAGGTGGGCGTGCTTAAATGCATACGAACGTCTAAAGCGAACGCAAACCCTCCTGGACATGGCCAGCACACCCTTCAAACCAACATATGACTTTAAGAAGCGTGTTATGACCAGATTGATCACATGTGCCATGCAAGGAGCGTGTGTCAGGTGACCTAGACGCAGTGCAGCCACAACGTTCTTCCCGTTATCAGAGACAACATTGCCCAGCGTGCGATTTCCTCCTTGATGCATAGCAGCAGCTCCTGCCCTGTGTGGCTTTTCTCGCCCAGGCTCAGCAGGTGTAAGACAGCGTTGTGGCGCTTCACCTTGCACCTATGAAAAGAGGAGGGAGGAGGAGTGGAAGATACGCTGTGTCCTGTCGGGGATGGGAAGACCTCCATTGAGGAGGGCAAGGAGGAGGAGGAGGATGGTAGGCGCCTGGTGTCCGGAGTTGAACCAGTAAGATACAAGCGTGGAGGTGGTAATGCCTGGCATTGCTGCGGTGGTGCATCGGACTGCAAAATATTGACCCAGTGGGCCGTGAAAGACATGTACTGTCCCTGCCCAAAGTTGCTGCTCCACGTGTCAACGGTGGTATGTATCCTGCTGCACACGGATAATTGCAAGGACGGGCACACCTTTTCCTCCACGTGCTTGTGCAAGGCAGGGACAGCTGTTTTTGAGAAGTAATGTCGGCTAGGTATTCGCCACCTAGGCTGAGCGCACGCCATCAATTGCTTGAAGCCGGTGGAGTCGACCAGGTGGTACGGCAGCGACTGCACCACCAACAACTTAGCCAGTTGTGAATTAAGCCGCACGACAAGTGGATGACTGGGTATATATTGTTGCTTATTGGACAACGATTCCGTAATGGATAACTGACGGAACGTAGGAGGAGCACTAGATGACAGTGATGATGATGATGACAACGACATGGTGGATAAGGCCTGGCTACTACTTAGATGACAGGGACTCGGAGCAGCAGCAGCAGCTGCAGAGGGGTCCTCATTAGATGTACATGATGATGGTGGGGCATGTCGATTGTCCCACATGGCCTTGTGATGCCGCCCCATGTGTTTACGTAGAGTGGTAGTTCCTACATTGCTGCCCTGCCCACGCCTTACTTTCTGCTTGCAGATACGGCACTGTGCCATGTTTTCGTCCTCCGGGAAGGTACAGAAAAATTGCCACATGGCAGAGTACCGTAAAGAGGTAGTACCACGTCAACCACCACCACCACCCGAGCTTGCCCCTTGTCTGGCAGGCTTTTTTCGGGAGCCTATACCAGCATCAGTGTCGCCGTCACCGGCTCCTGAGCTGACCCTACCGCTGCAACGTTTTGCAGATTGACTTCTGCCCCTACCTCGGCTTGGCTGTTTATCACTGCCAGTGCCGCCACTACTACCCTCCTCCTCTGACGCCGTCATCACCTTGTCATCATCATCATAGCCCTCCTCATCATCCCCACCACTTCTGTCACTGTGTTGTGAATGTGATGTGACATCATGGCGGGCTCCATGCCCCCCCTCATTACTGCGTCTGCCACCACGGCTACCAACACCCCCACTACCACAGCTATGCGTCTCGGACACCGCTTCCACCTCCACCACTGCCGCAACACACTCCGTTGGCTGACTCGCGGAAAACAAATCATCACTATGTTGTTCAGTATCTTCCTTCGCACCCGAGGAGATGTCTCTTAGGACTCTTAGGAAAGATGGCTTCCCGCTAGGAAGGGGGAGTGAAGACATAGATGATGGAATGGAAACGCTAGAAATACCCATATTACTACTGTCACTGTGCAAAGGAACTGTAGAGGATCTGGAATCCAACGAAACCTGGCTTGAAGCCAGATCGTCAGTCTTCCTGCTGAGATGACCGCGAGCCAGCCAACCAGTCCACAATGGCCGTATAGTCTAAAGTAACCCGCCCACCGGAGGAGATGGACAAGTCTGGCTTGCTGATACTGCTGCTACTACTACCAGCAGGCACATGGCTGCTGCTACTAGTGGAACTGGGCACATGTCTTGTGCCACAAATGCTGGTACGGGGTCTGGCACCAACAGATCCAACGTTTGGACTGAAAGAGGACACGGCCTTTCACAACCTTTTTTTTACCAGACATTTCACTGCTGGAGTGCAGCAAGTTGAATCAAAACTCGGGGGGATGAGCCCCTTCTAAAAGCATATTCACACACTGGCTTGGCAAATGGCAATGAATGAGAATTTCTATCAGCCACGCCGCGTTGCACTCAGGGAATGCTGGGCGTTGTAGTACTACGTCTACTACAAAGGCTGCCTGTATTGCAAGTTGGATTGTTATTTGTTTGTTATGTTAACGGCCGGGGATGAGCCCCTTCTAAAAGCGTATTAACACACTGACACTGGCTTGGCAAATGGCAATTAATGAGAATTCCTAGCAGCCATGCCGCGGTGCACTCAGGGAATGCTGGGAGTTGTAGTACTACGTCTACTACAAAGGCTACCTGTATTGCAAGTTGGATTGTTATTTGTTTGTTATGTTAACGGCCGGGGATGAGCCCCTTCTAAAAGCGTATTCACACACTGACACTGGCTTGGCAAATGGCAATGAATGAGAATTTCTATCAGCCACTGTGCACTGACTCAGGGAATGCTGGGCGTTGTAGTACTGCAAAGGCTGCCTGTATTGCAAGTTGGATGCAACGGGGATGAGCCCCTTATAAAAGCGTATTCACACGCTGGCTGAGTAGTGGATGAGCCCCTTCGATTGCTGGATTCCTGCCTTTTAGATTCCTAAAGCTTTCCCTTACTGCACAGAGATGCTATCCCTACAGCTCCTGTCTCTAAAATGGCCGCTGAGTTTCGTGCATAGACTTTTATTGCAGGCTTGAGCCCGCCCCTATGCTGCCTCCCGATTGGCTGGGAGAGCCGTTTGTATGGCATTATGGGGTAGCCTGATGTCAGGTGATATTGTGAAATCCTCCATTTTACATCTAACATGTGGCAGGCGCCAAAATGTAGCCGGGTTCGGTCAAAACCGGTTCGGCCAAATCCGGTGAAGTTCGGATTCGCTGCGAACCAAACTTTTCCCGATGTTCGGACCGAAACTGGGTTCGGTTGTCCCGGTTCGCTCATCTCTACCTGTGAGGTTAAAATGGTCACTACTGCTCTAGATGAATTCCTTTTGTGTGTAGTTTCCAAAATGAGTTGTTGGCACCACAAGACCTCTTGAAACCTGACATGGTGCCTAAAATATATTATAAATAATCTAATGAAAAGATGGCACCAAAATCTACCAGTTGTTCCTTTGCTTCTGAGGCCTGTATTTCAGTCCATTAGCACACTAGGGCCACATGAGGGATATTTCTAAAAACTGCAGAATGTGGGCAATAAATATTTAGTTGCGTTTCTCTGGTAAAAACCTTTAGTGTTACAAAAAAATTAAATTTGTACATTTCACCTCCACTTTTCTTTAATTCCTGTTAAACGCCTAAAGGGTTAAGAAACTTTCTAAATAAACAATTGGGAACAATTGGGACATATGGGAAATGTAAACTAGTAACTATTTTATGCAGTATTACTATCTGTCTTCTAATCAGATACATTTAAATTTAGAAAAATTCTCATTTTTAAACATTTTCACAAAATGTTGGTGTTTTTCACAAATAAGGAATGAATTTATTGACCAAACATAAAGTAAAATGTGTCAGAAGAGAGCAATCTCAGAATCGCTTGGATTGGGGAAAGCATTCCAAAGTTATTACCACAAAAAGTGACATGTGTCAGATTTGAAAAATAGGGCTGTTTCAATTAGTCCTAAAGTGGCTGAGGGGGGAAGAGGTTAACCCCTTAAGGACTCGGCCAATTTTGTCTTTGAGGACAGAACAATTTTTTTAGATTTCCCTCTTTGCATCCTGACGCTCATGACTGATTTTTTTTGTACGACGTAGCTGTATGAGACTTTGTTTTTTGCGGGACAAGTTGTACTTTATGTAGGTACCATTTTTTGGTACAAATACTTTATCATTAAATTTATTTATATTTTTATCTTGGCGAAAATGCTGAAAAAAAGCAGGTCCGCTGCAGTTTTAACCCCTTAAGGACGCAGCCTAGTTTTGGCCATAAGGCTCACAGCCCATTTTTCAAATCTGACATATTTCACTTTATGTGGTAGTAACGTCAGAATGCTTAAACCTATCCAAGCGATTCTGAGAATGTTTTCTCATGACACATTGGGCTTTATGTTAGTGGTAAAATTTGGACGATATATTCAGTGTTTATTGGTGAAAAATTGCAAAATCTTGAGAAAATTTTGAAAAAATAGCATTTTTCAGAATTTAAATGCATCTGCTTGTAAAACAGACGGTTTTACCACCCAAAATAGTTACTAGTTCACATTTCCCATATGTCTACTTTAGATTGGCATAGTTTTTTGAACATTGTTTTATTTTTATTGGACTTTACAAGGCTTAGAACATAACCAGCAATTTCTCATATTTTTAAGAAAATTTCTAAAGCCTTTTTTTTAAGGTGCCTGTTCGGTTCCGAAGTGGCTTTGAGGGGCCTATGTATTAGAAACCCCCATAAAACACCCCATTTTGAAAACTAGACCCCTCAAAGTTTTCAAAACAGCATTTAGAAAGTTTATTTAACCCTTCAGGCATTTCACAGAAATTAAAGCAAAGTAGAGGTGAAATTTGCAAATTAAATTTTTCTTGCTGAATTTCAATTGTATTCAATTTTTTTCTGTAACACAGAAGATTTTACCAGAGAAACAGTACTAAATATGTATTGTCCAGATTCTGCAGTTTTTAGAAATGTCCCACATGTGCTCGTGGACTAAAACACAAGCCCCAGAAGCAAAGAAGGACCTAGTACATTTTGAGGCCTCTTTTTTATTAGAATATATTTTAGGCAGCATGCCAGGTTTGAAGAGATATTGAGGTGCCAAACCAGTAGGAATCCCCCAAAAGTGACCCCATTTCGGAAACTACACCCCTCAAGGAATTAATTTATGGTTGTTGTTACCATTTTGACCCCACCGTTTTTACACAGCACGTATTGGGCTGTGAAATTAAAAAAAAATGACATTTTTTCCAATAAGATGTAATTTTTGATAAAAATTTCTTATTTTCACAGGGAACAAAACACTCCATTTTGTTGCCCAATTTATCCTGAGTTCAGCAATACCCCATTTGTGGCGATAAACTGCCGTTTGGGCCCATGGGTGGCCTCAGAAGGAAAGGAGCACTGTGTGTTCTTTGGAGTGCAGATTTTACTGGATTGGTTTTCGGGTGCCATGTCGCATTTGCAGAGCCCCAGAGGTATCAAAGCAATGGAAACCCACCATAAGTGACCCCATTTTGGAAACTACACCCCTCAAGGAATTAATTGATGGGTAATGTGACCATTTAGGCACCATAGTTTCTTCACAGAACTTATTTGAATTGGGCTGGGAATTTTTTTTAAAAATTTTTTTCCAATAATATATCGTTTTAGCTCAAAATTTCTTATTTTCACAAGAAACAAAATACCCCATTTTGTTGCCCAATTTGTCCTGAGTGCAGCAATACCCCATTTGTGGTGATAAACTGCTGTTTGGGCCCATGGGAGGGCTCAGAAGGAAAGGAGCGCTATTTGTTCTTTGGAGTCCAGATTTTGCTGGATTGGTTTTCGGGTACCATGTCGCATTTGCAGAGCCACTGAGGTGACCCCATTTTGGAAACTAAACCCCTCAAGGAATTCATTTATTGGTGTTGTGACCATTTTGACCCCATAGTTTTTTCACATAACTTATTGGAATTGGGCTGGGAATTCAAACAAAATTATTTTATTCCAATAATATGTAGTTTTGGCTGAAATCTTCTTATTTTCACAAGAAATAAAATACCCCATTTTGTTGCCCAATTTGTCCTGAGTGCGGCAATGCCCAATTTGTGGTGATAAACTGACGTTTGGGCCCATGGGAGGGCTCAGAAGGAAAGGACCACCATTTGGCCTACTGGGGATTTTCTGGTGAGAAGTCATGTATGCAGAAGCCCCTGAGGTACCAGTACAGTTGAAACCCCCAAGAAGTGACTCCGTTTTCAAAACTACACCCCTTAAGGCATTCATCTAGAGGTGTAGTGAGCATTTTTACCGGAAACATACACCCCATAAACTGTAATGTGGGTTCTCACGGGTATGGCAATACCCTCAATGTAGCTGTTATCACCTGCCTGGGCACACAGCAGGGCTCAGAAGGGAAAGATGAGGGGGATAAGCTGTGCGGAGGGCATCAGGGTAAGTAAAACTGGGGTAGATTAAAAATCAAGGGATGTATGATACATTTTGAAGCACTCTTTCATACAGAGCCTTGGTTTTTCAGGAAACGTGTCACATTGATATATTGTGTCCTCCCTTGACTTTTTCCTTTCTTGCCAGTTTGGGGAACTTCTCCTGGAAAGTGTTGCCCTGGTACGATGCGTGTGGCCTCGCTTCCAGAAGTACTGGGTGTCCCCACTTCTTGGTCCCTAAAAATTAGTTTCTTGATAACCATCTCTTGAAATTCCAGGAAAGTTCCCGTCTGGCCTGCACATCGACGTAGCACGTACACATTGTACAATGCCATCTGTATGATCTGACAAGTCCACCACTCCCATGTACCTATTGTAGTCCAGGATGCAGTCTGGTTTGGGGGTCTCTGTACTGGCACATCGTACAGGTACATGGGCACTGGTGTGACATCTCTCTTGTCCTTGTACTTGACACACAATATGTTGCTGCTAGAATGTGCCCTGCTCTCACCCCTTCTGAGTGTTTGCCCAAGCAGAGTCTTAGGGAGGCCTCTCAGATTTCTTCTAGCAGTGCCGCATGACTTCTGGAAGCGAGGCACTTGAAGAGTGGGACGCTGGTATAAAAATTATCCAGGTAGAGGTGGTAACCCTGGTCCAGTAGTGGGTGGCCCAAATCCCACACAATTTTTGCATTAACTCCCAGTAAGGGGGGGCATTCTGGGGGCTGAGCACTGATGTCCTTCCCTTCATATATCCTAAATTTGTAGGTATACCCTGACACACTCGCACAGCTTATACATCTTCACGCCATACCTTGCCCTCTTACTCGGCAGGTACTGGCGGAACTGAAGCCTCCCTTTAAAATGTACCAAGGACTCATCAATAGATATACAATTCTCGGGGGTGTATGCTTAGGAAAACCGGGCACTGAAACGGTCTAATAGGGGTCTCCGTTTTTACAAACGGTCAAAACTGGGGTCGTCTTGGAGTAGGCAATGCTGATTAGGAGAAGCGAAGTATTGCCTCATTTTTATTTTTTTTAGGTTCCAGTTCAGTTCTGAGGTTGCTTTGAGGGGCCTATATATTAGACACCCCCATCAAACACCCCATTTTAGAAACTAGACCCCTCAAATTATTCACAACAGCATTTAGAAAGTTTATGAACTCTTTAGGTGTTTCACAGGAATTTAGAGCAAAGTAGAGGTGAAATTTACATATTTATTTTTGTCAGAAAATCCTTTTTATACCATTTTTTTCTATAACACAACAGGTTTTACCAGAGAAATGCAACTTAATATTTATTGCCCAGATTCTGCCCTTTTGAGAAATATCCCACATGTGGCCCTAGTGTGGTAATGGACTGAAGCATCGGCCTCCGAAGCAAAGGAGCACCTAGAGGATTTTGGTGGTGCCAAACAGTGGAAACCCACGAAAAGTGACCCCATTTTGGAAACTAGACCCCTTGAGGAATTCATTGTAGTTTTCTTGGGGTGCATGCGGCTTTTTGATCAGTTTTTATTCTATTTTTAGGTGGCGTGGTGACTAAAAAACAGCAATTCTACTATTGTTTTTTTATTCTATTTTTTTTACAGCGTTCATCGTGCGCTATAAATGACATATTCACTTTATTCTGCGGGGCGATATGATTACGGCGATACCAGATATTTATAGTTTTTTTTTATGTCTTATGGCGTTTGCACGATAAAATACGTTTTGTAAAAAATCATTCACTTTTTGTGTTACCTTATTCTAAGCGCCAGAACTTTTTTATTTTTCCATCAATAAAGCCGTGCGAGGACTTATTTTTTGCGTAACGAACTGTAGTTTCAATCATTACCATTTTTAGGTACATGCGACTTTTTGTTCTCTTTTTATTCCATTTTTTGGGAGGTGAAGTGACCAAACAATTGTGATTGTGGTACGGTTTATTATTATTTTCTTTTACGGCGTTCACCGTGCGGGAAAAATAACAAAATATTTTTGTAGTTCAGGCCGTTACGGACGCGGCGATACCAATCATGTATAGTTTATTTGTTTATTCATCTATTTTTAATAATAATAAAGGACTGATAAGGGAAAAGGGGGGATTTTTACTTTTATTACTTTTAAAACTTTTATTTTCTTATTTTTACACATTTTTTTTTTACTTTATTACTTTGTCCCACTAGGGGACTTGAGGGCAGGAGGCCCTGATCGCAATTCTAATACACTGCACTACATGCGTAGTGCAGTGTATTAGAGCTGTCAGCTACTCACTGACAGCAAGCATAGTGGGTCCTGACTTTGTCAGGACCCATTAGGCTTCCGTCGATGGTAAAGCCGGACGCCATTGTTTGGTGTCCGGTTGCCATAGCCACCATCGCCGGCCGCTATCGTGTCGCAGGCCGGCGATGGTAGCTTAACCCCTAAAAAGCCGCAATCTCTATTGAACGCGGCTTTTAAGGGGTTAATCAGCGGGGACACATCGATCGGTCCCTGCTGTAGGAGCTGCGGCAGCTGCTGTACGAGACCCCAGCTGTCACAGATCCTGTATGTGTCGGGAAGACGGCCGAAATGGCCGTTACTGCCGAGTCGTACTATTAGGTCATGGAGCGCGAACGATACAGCTACCATGACCTAATAGTACGTCCAGGAGCTGGAAGGGGTTAATATTTTTTTTTTTTACACCATATACCGATCATCATAAATACTGTTATACATTTGTTGTACAGGTTGTTACAGTTGTGGTGATACCAAATATGTCTGTATTATTTAATGTTTTGGGACTTTTAAAAAGTTTATTTATTGTAGAAAATGTGTATTTCTGTATTTTTTTTTTACTATTTTTTTTTATTTAACATTATTTATTTTTTTTAAATGAATTTAACTTTTTTTTTTATCCCATAGAGTGGATTGTTCATTTTCATTTAGATTTTTAACTGTAATGTACTGGCATATATCTATATGCCAGTACAGTAGCCTGTGTACTAATTCTACACAGGCAGTTGTTGTTGTTGTTGTTAGGGCATACCTCAGTATGCCCTGACAACAGGAAATATGGTCAGACAGCCCTGCGGTCCATCAATGGACCCTGGGCTGTCTGGCCATACAAGTTATGGGCTTTGATCACGTCACAGGGATTTTCTGTGACGCGATCAAAGGGCAGTCCCCCTTCCCTTGTTAACTTTAAATGCCGTGATCGGTTTCTCTTCTTTCCGCCGTTAGAGCGGGGCTGCAACTTTGTATTACAGCCATTGCCCCGCTCCTGATCACGCGCGGACACGACTGTCACACAGGATGAGAATGCTCGTCCTAATGTGCGAAGTACCTGCCTCTCAGGACGAGTATTCTCGTCCTGTGTCGGCAACCAGTTACGCAACCCGACGATACCATTTATTTATTTTTTATTGTAGTAATGGAAAAAAGGGATTTTTTTAGAACTTTTAATTTTTTTAATTCTTTTGTTGAAAACATTATTAAAATATTTAACGTTCTTAGGGTATGTTCACACGCAAACTCAAAAACGTCTGAAAATATGAAAAACGGCTCCAAAAACGTCCGAAGAAGTGACCTGCACTTCTGTAAAAAACCGGCCTGTCTGAACAGAACGCCGTTTTGCCCATTGAAATCAATGGGCAGATGTTTGGAGGATTTCTGATTCTGAATTTTCGGACGTATTTCGGCCCTAAAAACGGCCGAAAATAAGCCGTGTGAACATACCCTTATACTCTTGCTAGGGACGTAAACGTGTTATCATTTGATCACTGGTACAATATACTGCAGTAAATTTTCATTTTCACTGTCTCAGAGCTTAATAGGAGGACAAAAATGGCAGACTGGGGGTCTTCACTAGGCCCTTGACTGCCATGACAAATAATCGGCACCCCATGATTTCATTGCGGGGGACTTCATGGGATGACGGAGGGGCTCTCCCCGTCTTTGTAATGGCTTAGATTCCGCGTTCACCGCGGCATCTAAGTGGTTAAACGGCTGTTAGAGCGAGGTGTTAAATTCTTAAAAAAATATTTTGAATATAAAACTTGATTTAAATAAAAGGTCATTTTCTGATGACCTATTCCATTTAACTAGCTCTAAAAAGAACTATAATAGATTAGACAATTTAAAACATCATTATCTGGTGCCCTCCTGTGGCTGCAAATGTAATTGCTTCATTTCCCAGTTAATTTTTTCTCTATTTTCTCTTTGAAGGATCAGTGTATTAACAAGATTAACAATGAGACGAAGTCGGACAATGTCCTTTCTCACGAATGAGGTAATAAAACTTAATTTTACAAATATCTTTATAGTATGTGTTTTTGACAGTAGTAGGGCTATAATATTGTATGGTTCTATGGTCTTTGTTTGAAGTACTGTATGGTAACAAGTAAAGAGTTATGAAGATAAAATGACTAGGAACAAATCACTAAATAATCTGATGTATTATATAAACTGATACTGATATTCTGCTATAAAAATAGCATGTTGGAGAGTTCTATTTTCCAAGTCTGTTCGCTATGGGGCGTAACTATGAAAGACTGGGCCCCATAGAAAACGTTTGTCTGGGGCCCCCCCTCCCCTGGGTGTCACACAACCCCCCCCCCCTTGTAGATAGTGCCTTTTTTACAGCCCCCCCCTGTAGATAACGCCATACAGCCCCCCTGTAGATAACGCAATACAGCCCCCCTGTAGGTAACGCCATGCAGAGTCCCCTCCCTGTAGGTAACGCCATGCAGAGTCCCCCCCCTGTAGGTAACGCCATACAGAGTCCCCCCTGTAGGTAACGCCATGCAGAGTCCCCCCCTGTAGGTAACGCCATGCAGAGTCCCCCCCTGTAGGTAACGCCATGCAGAGTCCCCCCCTGTAGGTAACGCCATGCAGAGTCCCCCCCTGTAGGTAACGCCATACAGAGTCCCCCCTGTAGGTAACGCCATACAGAGTCCCCCCCTGTAGGTAACGCCATACAGAGTCCCCCCCTGTAGGTAACGCCATACAGAGTCCCCCCCTGTAGGTAACGCCATACAGAGTCCCCCCCTGTAGGTAACGCCATACAGAGTCCCCCCCTGTAGGTAACACGCCATACAGAGATCCCCCCTGTAGGTGACGCCATACAGAGTCCCCCCCCCCTGTAGGTGACGCCATACAGAGTCCCCCCCTGTAGGTAACGCCATACAGAGTCCCCCCCTGTAGGTAACGCCATACAGAGTCCCCCCCTGTAGGTAACACCATACAGAGTCCCCCCCTGTAGGTAACGCCATACAGAGTCCCCCCCTGTAGGTAACGCCATACAGAGTCCCCCCCTGTAGGTAACGCCATACAGTGTCCCCCCCTGTAGGTAACGCCATGCAGAGTCCCCCCCTGTAGGTAACGCCATGCAGAGTCCCGTCCCCCCCCTGTAGGTAACGCCAGTCAGAGTCCCCCCCCCCTGTAGGTAACGCCAGGCAGAGTCCCGTCCCCCCCCTGTCGGTAACGCCATGCAGAGTCCCGTCCCCCCCCTGTAGGTAACGCCATGCATCCCCTATCCACAGGATAGGGGATACATGTGTGATCGCTGGAAGCGTTAAGGAGAACGGGGGACAGAAAGTCACCTGAAGTTCTCCATCACTAACCTCTGACTTCCGGCGTCTGCGCAGCTCAATAAAAATGAAAGGAGCGCTGGTCACGCATGCGCACAAGCGCGACCGGCGCTCCATTCATTTCTACGGAGCTGCCGACACAGACCCCGGAAGTCCGAGGTTTGTGATGGAGAACTTCAGGGGACTTTCAGTCCCCCGTTCTCCCTATCAATGCCAGCGATCACACATGTATCCCGTATCCTGTGGATAGGGGATACATATCTTTTGTTTAATGGCAGAGCGGGGAGATACCTCCCTGCTCTGCCATAGTGTTCAGTGGTGTCCCGCTGTAGCAGCCATAGCGGCTGCTAGCGGAGCCTCCGGCCATGGTGGCAATTATGGATGGCATACAGCACTTGAGGCATAAGGATCATTTTGATCAAATTAGTCCTACCCAGAGCAGATAGCGGGAGCTTGTTCCAAGCCTCCACTTTGGCCTTTATCTTCGTCAACATTGAAGTCAATCCTGGAAAGAGACTGATACGTTGAAGAAGCACAGGAGTACTGATACCGACTTGGATGCTTATCCCTCCATACATCCCGTCAACCCATTTTAGCAATCAGATGACCAAACGCTGTTATCCCTCCCCCTACCATGCCAAATTTATCCATACCAGTATTCATCACAGCATTAAAATCCCCCATCAAGAGTAAAGGCACCTCCGGGAATCTAGACAGTTCTTCGACCACCTTCCTAATACACCCACTTGAAAAGGGAGGAGGAACATACAGCACCACCAACACACATTCCCAATGATAGAGAGAACAGTGTACCCCAACATACCGCCCCTCCCCATCCTGGAAGGAAGAATGGCAAATAAATGGTACTGCCCTATGTATGAGAAGACTCACCCCCCTGGAATAAGTGGTGTGGTAGGAATGAAAACCATGACCTATCTAGGCCCTATGTATCATGGAAGCCGAGTCCCTAGTCATATGCGTCTCCTGTAATCCAATGACCCGTGCCTCCTGCTGCTTGAGAAACTCAAATACCGCCTGCCTTTTCCTGGAGTCACGCAAGCCCCGAACATTCCAGGACAGACAATTAAGTGATCCCATCATTCCTCAACATAACCCAATACATTGTACCCTGTAGCCGTATTTTTGAATATCCGACCGGCTGAGTCAATCTCCCCCCATCACCCTCCCCTGTAACAACCCCAATAAACCTACCCCCGTCAAATGGTCGGGGCGAAAGATAGTGTCTGTCATAGCCCATAACGACAAGCATCGGCAGGTCAACACCGCCCACCGCACAACCAGTGATACCCCAACCTGCAATCCACGCATCATACTCAACTGACCATTACTCCCACTTCCCTTTGCAAATAACAGCCATCCCTTCAACATATTGTTTCCCCGCAATGTCCATAGACAAATCCCTCCCAGTCCTCAGTGTTCACTGCAGCCATGCCCTCAGAGGCAACCAGGAAACCAAACATAGCCATGAGCTGTCAGCGCCAGTTCTTGCAATGGTCTACAGCAGCTGGCATAGTCCCGCATCCCCGGCCTCAGCATCCCAGCCGGTCCACTCCAGATCAGCGCCGTCTCTCCGCATACTCCGGTCCCAATTGACTTTCGTGGCTGTCCAACCATCGTACCGCATCTCTCGGTGTCTCGAAAAATGAAGTCGTTCCCAGGGCCACCACTCTTAGCCGGGCAGGATACATCATGGAGTATTGCACTTGCAACGCCCTGAGGCGCCTCTTTATATCCATAAATTGCGATCTCTTCCGTTGCACTTCCATAGAGAAATCAGGAAAGAGGGACACTCTCACCCCATTGAAGGAGATATCTTGACGTTCTCTCGCTTTCCTCAGGATCTTATCTCTATCCTTGTAGTGTAGGATCTTTATGAAAACGGGTCTCGGCGGTCTCCCCGGAGGACCGGGTCTGGTCGGCACTCTGTGCGCCCTCTCCACTGCAAATAGAGGAGTCAACTCTTCTCTGCCAAATGTGTCAATCCAGCCATTTTTCGAAGAAATCATCCGGATTCGTGCCCTCCACTCGTTCCGGAACCCCCACTAGGCGAACATTGTTCCGTCTCAGACGATTCTCCATATCATCTGTCTTTGCCAGTAATGCAGCCACAGCCTGAGAATGTGCTTGTACATCCAGCCGTATGTTAGGAATAGCATCCTCCATTTCAGATACTCTCCCTTCCACAGCCGTAGTGCGTTCCGCTACTTTTTGCAGGTCATTTCTAAGCAACAAAATGTCCTCCTTCAATCCACCCAGCTGGCATGATAAGGCATGGAATTCTGCTTCACTGCAGCAAAAATGTCCTTTAATGAGGGTTCCCCCTTCCTTGCTCCACTGTGCCCTCCAGCACTTGGCTGACCCCGCATGGCACCACACATCTCCTCCTCATCCTCACTCGTCATGTCCCCTGCCAAAGGAGAATACCTTGATCCATATGAGGAGCCTCGAGCAGCCTGATCACCAGCCGATGTTCCCTGCAGTGCAGCTGCCTCTCCTGCTCTCGGCGTACGGGCGAACCGCTCCAGCTTCTCTGCTTCCTGCCTGAGGCCTCTAGTCCGGCCGTCCGGCGTCGATTTCTGCTTCTTCGAGCGAGTCATTACAGCCGGGCACTCGAGCACCACCACCTCCATATCGAGGTAAGTCACAGGGGAGAATGTTTTCCCCGAATTCAGCGGGATATATAGGACTGACAGGATGGGTACAGCAGGAGCTCTGGTCACACGCGTCCGCTCACATTCACCGCTAGGCCACGCCCCTGTAAAAAGATGTTTACCGTGAGGTATATGTTTTTTTTAAAATGGGATTCAATGGGCAACGTACAGACGTAGCCATCTTTAAAGAGGCTCTGTCACCACATTATAAGTGCCCTATCTCCTACATAAGGATATGGGCGCTATAATGTAGTTGACAGTAATGCTTTTTATTTCAAAAAACGATCTATTTTAAACCACTTTATGAGCGATTTTTAGCTTTATGCTAATGAGTTTCTTAATGCCCAAGTGGGCGTGTTTTACTTTAGACCAAGTGGGCGTTGTACAGAGGAGTGTATGACGCTGACCAATCAGCGTCATGCACTTCTCTCCATTCATTTACACTGCACTAGCGATATAGTTATATCGCTATGTGCAGCTTCATACACACACTATAACATTACTGTAGTGTCCTGATAATGAATATTCATCACTACCAGCCTGGACGTGATGTTTATTCAGAATCCTGACACTTCTGAATCTTTTCTGTGAGATTCCAGCAAGGCAAGCGTAATCTCGTTTGAAATGACAGGTTACATCGTAATCTCGCGAGATAACGCTTGCCTTGCTGTAAATCTCACAGTAAAGATTCAGAAGTGTATTCATTATCAGGACACTACAGTAATGTTAGTGTTTGTGTATGTAGCTGCACTGTAGCTGCACCTCTTTAGCCACTTTTGACCTTCCTGACAGAGCCTCATTTTTCAAATCTGACATGTTTCACTTTAAGTGGTAATAACTTCGGAATGCTTTTACCTATCCAAGCGATTCTGAGATTGTTTTCTCGTGACACATTGGACTTTATGTTACTGGCAAAATTTGCTCGATACATTCAATATTTAAATGTGAAAAACACCAACATTTCGCGAAAAATTGCAAAAATTAAAATTTTTCTAAATTTAAATATATCTGCTTGTAAGACAGGCAGTTATACCACACAAAATTGTTGCTAATTAACATCCCCCATATGTCTACATTAGATTGATATTGTTTTTGAACATCCTTTTATTTTTCTATGACGTTACAAGGCTTAGAACTTTAGCAGCAATTTCTGACATTTTCAATAAAATTTCAGAAGGCTATTTTTACAGGGGCCAGTTCAATTGTGAAGTGGCTTTTAGGGCCTTATATATTAGAAACCTCCAAAAAGTCACCCGATTTTAAAAATTCCATCCCTCAAAGTATTCAAAACAGCATTTAGAAAGTTTCTTAACCCTTTAGATGTTTCACAGGAATTAAACCAAAGTAGAGGTGAAATTTACAAATTTCATTTTTTGTTGTTGCAGAAATTCATTTTTAATCCATGTTTTTTGTAACACAAAGTTTTACCAGAGAAGCGCAACTCAATATTTATTGCCTATGTTCTGCAGTTTTAGGAAATATCCCACATGTAGCTCTAGTGTGCTTATGGACTGAAACACGGGCCTCAGAAGTAAAGGAGCACCTAGTGGATTTTGGACACTCCTTTCTATTAGAATATATTTTAGGCACCATGTCAGCTTTGAAGAGCTCTTGTGGTACCCCATTTGAGAAACTACAACCCTCGAGGAATTTATTTTGGGGTATAGTAAGCATTTTGACCAGACAGTTCTTTTGCAGAAATTTTTGGAAGTAGGCCATGAAAATGAAACTCAACATTCTTTCAAATAAAATGTAGGTTTAGCTCATTTTTTTCAATTTCCAAAAGGAGTAAAGGAGAAAAATCACCACAACATTTGTAGGGCAATTTCTCCAGACTAAAACAGTACCCCACATGTGGTCATAAACGGCTGTTTGGACACAAGGCAGGGTTTAGAAAGGAAAGAGCGCCATTTGGCTTTTGGAGCTCAAATTTAGCAGGAATGGTTATTGGAGGCCATGTCGCATTTGCAAAGCCTCTGAGGGACCAAAACAGTGGAAACCCCCCACAAGTGACCCCATTTTGGAAACTGCACTCCTTGAGGAAATTATCTAGGGGTATAGTGAGCATTTTGATGCCGCAGGTTATTTGCAGAAATTATTGGAAGTAGGCCCTGAAAATGAAAATGTACATTCTTTCAAAGAAAATGTAGGTTTAGCTAATTTTTTCTCATTTCCACAAGGACTAAAGGAGAAAAAGCAAAATTTGTAAAGCAATTTCTTCCGAGTAAAACAGTACCCCATATGTGGTAATAAACGGCTGTTTTGACACACGGCAGGGCTGAGAAGGGAAAGAGCGCCATTTGGGTTTTGAGGCTCAAATTTAGCAGGAATGGTTTGCGGAGGCCATGTCACATTTGCAGAGCCCCTGAGGGGACAAAACAATGAAAACGCTTAAAAAGTGACCCCATTTTGCAAACTACACCACTTGAAGAATTCATCTACGGGTGTAGTGATCATTTTGACCCCACAGGTGTTTCATAGAATTTATTAGAATTGGGCAGTGAAAATAAAAACAATCCTTTTTCTTCAATAAGATCTAGCTTTAGCTTAAAATTTTTGGCGATTTACACAGAATTGGTTCACAATTGCAGAGGCTCAAATGGGAAATAATAAGAGACCCCCCCAGAAGTAACCCAATTTTAGAAACTACACCCCTCAAGGCATTTATTAAGGGGTGTAGTGAGCATTTTCACCCCACAGGTCTTTTGCATAAATAAATGTGCTGCAATATTTATTGCCCAGGTTCTGCAGTTTTAGGAAATATCACACATGTGGCCCTAGCGTGCTACTGGACTGAAGCACCGGCCTCAGAAAAAAAGGAGCACCTAGTGGATTTTGGGGCCTTATTTTTATTAGAATATATCTTAGGCACCATGCCAGGTTTGAAGGGCTCTTGCGGTTCCAAAACAGTGGAAATCCCCCAAAAGTGACATTTGGGAAACTACACACCTCAAGGAAATTATCTAGGGGTATAGTGAGCATTTTGACCGCACAGCTTTTTTACAGAAATTATTGGAAGTAGGCCCTGAAAATGAAAATCTAAATTTTTTCAAAGAAAACGTAGGTTTAGCTAATTTTTTCTAATTTCCACAAGGACTGAAGGAGAAAAAGCATCGCAAAATTTGTGAAGCAATTTCTCCCGAGTAAAACAATATCCCATATGTGGTCAGAAATTGCTGTTTGGACACACGGCAGGGCTTAGAAGGGAAAGAGCGCTATTTTGGCTTTTGGAGATCACATTTAGCAGGAATGGTTTGCGGAGGCAATGTCACATTAACAAAGCCCCTGAGGGGACAAAACAATGAAAACTCCCAAAAAGTGACTCCATTTAGGAAACTCCAGCCATTGAGGAATGCATCTAGTGGTGTAATGAGCATTTTGATCCCACAGGTGTTTCATAGAATTTATTAGAATTGGACAGTGAAAATAAAAACAATCCTTTTTCTTCAATAAGACGTAGCTTTAGATCAAAATTTTTCATTTTGTCACCAAATAAAGGAAAAAACGGCAATACCCCATTTGTGGTCATAAACTGCTGTTTGGGCTCATGGCAGGGCTCAGAAGGGAAGGAGTGCAGATTTTGCTGTATTGGTTTCTGGGTGCCTGTGGGACCAAAACAGTGGAAACCCCCCAGAAGTGACCACATTTTGGAAACTACACCCCTCAATACATTCACCTAAGGGTCACCTAGGGGTGTAGTGAGCATTTTAACCCCGCAGGTGTTTTGTAGAAATTAGTGTGCACTCGATGTTGCAGAGTGAAAATGGGATTTTTTTTCCATAGATATGCCAATATGTGGTGCCCAGCTTGTGCCACCATAACAAGACAGCTTTCTTATTATGCAGTGTTTCCCGGTTTTAGAAACACCCTACATGTGACCCTAATCTTTTGCCTGGACATTTGACAGGGCTCAGGAGTGAAAGAGTACCATGTAAAATTGAGGCCTAATTTGGCGATTTACAAAGTATTGGTTCACAATTGCAGGGCTCAAACGTGAAATAATAAAAAGAAAGTGACCGCATTTTGGAAACTACACCCCTCAAGGCATTTATTAGGGTGTGTAGTGAGCATTTTCACCACACAGGTCTTTTCCATAAATGAATGAGCTGCGGATGGTGCAAATTAAAAATTTATATTTTTCCCTAGATATGCTATTTCAGTGGCAAATATGTTGTGCCCAGCTTGTGCCACTGGAGACACATACCCCAAAAATTGTTAAAAGGGTTCTCCCGGGTATAGCTATGCCATATATGTGGAAGTAAACTGCTGTTTGGGCACACTGTAGGGTTCAGAGGGGAGGGAGCATCATTTGGCTTTTGGAGGGCGGATTTTGCTTGGTAGTGGTTTTGTTTGAGTATTGATGGTGTTTCTGTTTATAATGTGGGGGCATATGTAAGCTGGGCAGAGTACATCAGGGGCACAGTCAGGGGGTATAATAATGGGATAAAAAAACAATAAAATAATCCATAGGTGTGTGTTACGCTGTGAAGCAATCCCTTCTGCACAGGCCAGTGTCGCGCTGATAAATGTCCTTTCTTATCCCCCTTTTGGTCCACACTCCGCACCTTCCTGCAGTTTGGGGAATTTTGCTAGGAAAGTGGTGTCCTGGTATAATACGGGCACCGTCGCTTCTAGCGGATATGTTTGGGCCCTACCCTTCTTGGTTCCCTAACTTTAGGGCCTTGATAAATCGCCTCTTGAAACAGAAGAAATGTTCCCCTCGGACCTGCACAACTGCATATTTTTTATTTTCTGAATTATTGGAGCATTAACTAATTTTATTTTTTCATAGACGTAGTGGTATGAGGGCTATTTTTTTGCGGGAAGAGCTGTAGTTTTTATTGGTACCATTTTGGGGTACATGCGACTTTTTGATCACTTTTTATCCTATTTTTTTGGGAGGCCAGGTAACCAAAAAAACGCAATTCTGGCATTAGTTTTTTTTTGTTTTTTTTATACAGCATTCACCATGCGTTATAAATTACATGTTAACTTTATTCTGCGGGACAGTCAGATTCCGGTGATAGCTTCAAACTTTTATTTTTTTTCACTTTTTTTTTTACACTTTTTTTATAATTTTTTTTACTCTATTTTCAAGTCCCACTAGGGGACTTGAAGGTCCAACTGTCTGATTTATTTTTTTTCTAATACATTGCACTACCTACGTAGTTCAATGTATTAGATCTGTCAGTTAACCACTGACAGCAAGCCGATTAGGCTTTGCCTCCCGGCGGGTCCTAATCGGCATCCGTAGTGGCATAGTAGGAGGCCCTTGTGTCTCCTGTGGCCATAGTAGCAGGTCAGGTTGGCGATCTGCTAGCAACCGCTAAGATGCAGCGATCGCTTTAGATCGCTGCATCTAAGGGGTTAATGGCAGGGATCGGAGCTAGCTTCAGTTCCTGCCGTTACAGGTGGATGTCAGCTGTAACATACAGCTGACATCCACCGCTGATGACGCTGGCTCTGCTCCTGAGCTGGTGCCATCTTGCCGGCGGCTACGGAGGCCGTTCAGGCTCCGCCGCCGGGCGGGTCCTGAACGGCTTCCATGCTACTCAGATCGGGAGGCCAGTATTAGGCCTCCGGTTGCCATTGCAGCCACCGGAACCCCGGCAATATCATTGCCGGGGTTCCGATGAGCTGCAAACACCTTAAATGCAGCTAATATAACCGAAGAACACAGCATGGATCTGAAAGGCTCAAAATAAGTAAAATGCAGCCGTCAGCAAACATATGTTTAAGTGTGAGCTAGATCCTGGGGCGTGTACCCACAAAGCATCCAAAGCATGAATATATAACCTAAAGAAGAAGATGCCAATAAACTAGAAATATGAGAAAATAGAAAAGTGCTTTATTTGAAAATAACACATGAATATACAATGATTAAAAAAGAATCCATAAACCGACAGGTTAAAAAAGACATACAAGCCATGCAACTTACAGGGTAAGTAAACCTTATAGATGTAAGTAATAAATGCCTGATGGCATAACCTGGCACTGAGTACGTCTGCAAGCTATATATTGCCTTGATGAGTACAAGTACTGAAAGTGTATGCCATATGAAATGGTCTAAGAAAAAGTACTCAAGTGCATATAAATAGCGCAGCAGAAAAATAGACAATGCTGATGTATGAAAAAAATGTTCACAACAAGTGATGACAATTAAACATACCCATTTAAAGTCCAGGTTAAAGTGCTCAGCAAGCTACGCTGTTTCCGTAAGTCCCGACCATGTAATCAGGATGGGGCCGGGAGGCAACGAGAACATAAACAGGTAGTAAGGGGATTAGGGGACCCCGTTCTAGAGATAGGTGCGGATCCCAGAGGTGGGGCCTACATCTAGCTGACATTTATGACAAATTATGTGGTCCTGTGGATATGTCATAAATTTCTCTCATGGGAAAACTGAGGGCTGTATGGGGGGATTATATTGCAAGGGGAGGTGAGGTTGTCCGACTGCTAGGGGCTCTATAAGGAGGTCTGAGTGTCTGATTCTGACATCTCTGTGGGGGGGGGGGTAGCCCCCCCCCATAGAGCCCGTCGCTCAAACCCCCTATACAGCCCCCAGAAGTTAGTCGCTCAGACCCCCCAGCAGTCAGACAATTTGACTTACCCTTGTAATATATTCGTAACTAGTGAGGGCTTTATGGGAAGGGATTATACTAAATGGGGGGGGGGGTCTAACCATCTAAGTGACTCCAGAGGACTCCATGAAGGGAGGAATAACCCCCCATCCACCATAGAGCCCTCAGTATTTCAGTATTTATTATACAGCAGGGGGGGTTGAGCGTGTAACTGACTGATGAGTGTCTACGGGGGGAAATTATTGTTCCCCCATAGAGTCCTATGCAGTGAGTTACACGCTCAACCCCCCTGCTGTATAATAAATACTGAAATACTGAGGGCTCTATGGGGGATGGGATGGGGGATTATTCCCCCTTCATAGAGTCCTCTGGAGTCACTTAGATGGAAATCTCACCCCCCCCCTTGCTGTATAATCTATTCCCCTTTAGCCTCTGCCGATTGTTGCTTGTGGCAGGCTGGCAGGAGACGAACATGAAGACTTACCTTCCTCCTCGTCGCTCGACCACCGCCCTTCTCGTCCTTTCCTTACTGGCAGCTTCAAAAAGGGGCGTGTTCTACCACGACTAGCAGACGCACGTCTGCTAGTCCTATCCAGCTATTGCTATCCATCCCCCTCCTCCTTATCAGCACTGCGCTGGCGGCTCCATTCTGTTGCAGTCCGCCCACCCGCCCCTCCCTCTCTCTCTCCCCCTCCCTCTCTCCCTCCCTCCCTCTCAACGGCCATTAGTGGCGCTACCACGCCATGAGTCTTTAAGTGATTTTTTAAATGATGTGCGGTTAGGGCTGCCATGGGCCCCCTCAGAGCCTTGGGCCCATGATAATCCGCCACTGCCCATAGCAAAAGTTAGTATGGGCCCAACCTTTACAGAAAGCTTTGACAAATTTTTTATTAAATGAATGGGAACTGTTAATTTATAACTTTATATCTTTATAGTTGGAGCTCTATTAATACTGATGCAACTTGTGAGCAGCATGCTCCCCTGTGCAGCATGTAACAGATTTATGAATATGGTGCATGCCCTGTTGAGGATTCTGGCTTAGAAAAGTTTTGGAAAATCTTGGTGTTATTAGCCTAATTAGAAAAGTTGACACATTTTTTAGTCGCAATTTACACAACTCTGAAGCCTCACCAACTATACACAGCTCATATGTTATAACACCTACTAAGACAATTGGGCCAATATATGCATCAAACTATCTTGAACTGTGTGACTATAGAATATGTACACCTATGCAAAAAAATCACACATGAACTATTATTCACAAAAATATACAATTCTTTATTAGAAGACCATACAATTAAAACAATACTTAAACGGCTACATTACCCACAAAGATGAATCCCCACACAGACCAGGTCCTAAAACCTCATTGGAATGAAGTGCAAATAGTGCAAAAGAAGACTGGTACGCTATATTCAAGGTAAGTATGGACAAAAAAAAATCATCCAAAAGATTGCAATGCATTAGACAAAAACCAAGTCAAATAGTAAGGAGGCATACAGACCATGGCTATGAGGGGATCCAAACCCCAACACGTGTTTCCCACGTAGCTTCTTCCAGGGGCTAGCTCGTATGTTGTAAATAATGTAACTGGTGCTCCATAGATGTGGTGCTCAGTAAAAACCCAAAATTATTAATGTATCTACATTAATACATTGATAAATATGCCCCCATACATGATGTATGTTTCTTTGCCTGATGAAGAGATCGGTCCGATCTCGTAATGCGTAGCATTCTGATCCATTAAACATATATCTTGTTTAAACTTCTTGCTTTGGATTGAATCCTTCCATTCCACAGCATTTGCACAGCGCTGGACAATTTTATCCTTCTTTTTTTCTCTATTTAGCTCATATTTCAAATCTAACATATTTCACTTTATGTGGTAATAACTTCGGAATGCTTATACCTATCCAAGCGATTCTGAGATTGTTTACTCGTGAGACATTTGGGCTTTATGTTAGTGGTAAAATTTGGTCGATATATTCAGTGTTTATTTGTGAAAAATAGCAAAATTTAGAGAAAATTTTGAAAAAATAGCATTTTTATGAATTTAAATGTATCTGCTTGTAAGATAGATGGTTATACCACCCAAAATAGTTGCTAGTTCACATTTCCCACATGTCTACTATATGCTGGCATCATTTTTTGAACCTTTTTTTATTTTTCTAGTACGTTACAAGGCTTAGAACATAAACAGCAATTTCTCATATTTTGAAAAAAAAATTCAATGCGGCAGTGAAAAAACAAAAAATAATCCTTAGTCATTAAAGGGAATGTGTTGCCAGCAAAACATGTTTTTTTTTTTTAGTTAAACAATTAGTGTATAGGTGATTAAACATTGTTCTAATTTTTTTTTTTTTTCACGAGTCAGGAAATATTATAAATTGGATTCAATTGGATTCTAATTTATAATATTTCCCATTGCTGGTCACTAGATGGAGCCATTCCCAAAATTGCAGCATTGCATGTGGTAAAGCAACCACATTGCTTTATGCTGCAAAATTGGGTAAAAAGCCCTCGCTCTAGTGAGCTCTCAGCATCCCCCCCTCCTTTATCCTGGCTAGTGCCGGGAGAAACGAGGGGTTTGAACGGTCTAACCTCCTACACTGTGTGTCGCCATTTTTTGAGCTAACACACAGTGTAGAAGGTTTACATACAGTAGTAAACACACACTGAACACAAACATACATAGAAATCCCTTACCTGCTCCAGTCGCCGCCGCTCCCTCCGGTCCATCCGCTCCGTCTGCTGCCGCTGCTCCATGTGCACAAGTCCGGAAGCCGCGACCGGAAGTAGTAATCTTACTGTCCGGCCGCGACTTCCGGTCCACAGGAAAATGGCGCCGAACTGCGCGCATTTCAAATTGAACTGTGTGGGAGCGGCGCATGCGCCGTTCCCACACAGCGGCGTACATGTTAGTGGATGGAACGGGCCCCGTTCGCAGTCCCTATAGGACTGGATCTGCCGTATTCCATGTCTGTATGTGTCGTTAATCGACACATACAGAAATGGAAAAAAAAATGGCAGCCCCCATAGGGAAGAAAAAGTGTAAAAATAAGAAAAAGTAACACACAAACACACAAATTAATCCAAACGTTTTTAATAAAGCACTAACATCTTTAACATATTAAAAAAAAAATTGTGGTGACACTGTTCCTTTAAGGCGAAAAAAGGCATTAAGGGGTTAATAAATTAATTTAGGTTATTTTTATTATTGGGAATTATGTGAATAGAACAATTCAATACCTTCTGTTAGTAGTGTGGTTGGTTGCCTTATACACAAATTGTTGTTTTGATATAAAATTTACCTGCCACCTACTAGAGCATTATTTTTATTTTTATTTTTTTTTGTTTGTTTATTTAACCTCTTAACCCCTTAACTACCAGCGTATAGTGTTTTTACGTCGGCCGTTCAGGGTAGTTTTTCTGAAGTGTCGGCTTTTCACGTTGGCACTTCAGAAGAACTTTCCCTGCATCGTGCGGAGGGCTGCTGAAAACCGGGCTGCTGGTAACCGCCTCGGGCTTCAGGGCAATGATCGGAGACCACTAGCAGTAGTCTACGATCAGTTTTAACCCCTCAGATGCGGCGCTCAATAGCAAGCGCCACATCTAAGTGGTTTGGGAGGGAGGGGGCCGCATCGGAGCGGTTTTCCCGGTCATCGGGTAATCTGCCTCTGAAGCCAAGGCTGTTAGCAACAGCCTTGGCTTCAGAGTGATGATCGGAGACCAATAACAATGGTCTCCGTTCATGTGATCACTGTGAGAACCATTCACAGTGATCACAAAATGAAAAACGAAGTGTTTCTCCTACCTGTCTCTCTTCACACTTGTTACTCTGTATGAGAAGAGACAGAGATAATTTTACTGTGACACCAAAGACGCAAAATTACAAAAAATCTAATATATAAACTTTATATAAACTTCAATTGTACACCTAGGCTAGGGTTATCCTTAGAGCACGTTTACACGTGGCAGAGTTTTTCCGCTGCAAATGTTGGTGCAGATTTGGGGCATTTACGCAACTGATCTACACCAACATTTGCATATTTTATAGGTAGTTCAGACGTAGCAGAAATCACAGCGGACTTGCCACAGATTTCAGTTTTTGCATTGCAAAGGCTGAAATACGCAGTGAAATTCCGCTTCTTCTCAGCAACAGACAGTGCATGCTGCAGACAGAAAATTCCGCACCGCAGCTTATGGTCCGCAGCGGAGTTTTCCGCAACGTCTACACTAACTTTCCTAAAAATGTATAGAAACAAATGTAAAAAACGGTCGCTGGAGAATTCCACTGCGGACTGTCCGCAGCGGAATTCCACAGCAATTCCGCCACGTGTGAACGTGCCCTCAGGGTTAGTCTAGGGTTATTCTAGGTTCTATTCTAGAGTTAGTCTAGGGTTAGCCTAGGTTTAGTCTAGGTTTAGCCTAGGGTTTTTATGTAGCGTATGTGTGTGACGTCTGTGTATTTTTTTTGTGCAAAAAAAAAAAAGTAAAAAATATATGTAAAAAAAAAAACGTTTTATAGTCTACGTGTTTGTTCGACATCAGTTTTTTGTGAAGCATGCTTTTGTGACGTCCGTGTATTTTTGTCTGTGAAAAAAAAAAAGTAAAGAAAAAATAATACAATTTGTCTGCGTGTGCGTCTGGTTAAAGTCTTTGTTGTACGTGTGTGTAATTACAATGGCCCATAGAAGGTTCACGGTGGAAGAGGCATATGCCATGTTAATTTCTGACTCTGATGAAAGCGAAACAGAAACCGCGTCCGAGGTAAAATGTTGTCTACCAGTGATAGCGACGACAGTGATACGCATTCTGCAAATGCAAGTGTCCACAAGCACAGTTCATGTCGCAGAAGTACCACAAAACACGGCCCACTCTATTCCCCCAGAATATATTGAGTGGGTACCCACAGAGTCATTTTCCTCTATTATCCC
Source organism: Rhinoderma darwinii (assembly GCF_050947455.1). NCBI lineage: Eukaryota > Metazoa > Chordata > Amphibia > Anura > Rhinodermatidae > Rhinoderma > Rhinoderma darwinii. Next base: position 240,610,834 of record NC_134687.1, on the reverse strand, counting down.
AGAATTTATTGCCACACCAGGGATAAATATTAATGTGGAAAATTTTACAGCCCTCGATTTTTTTAAAATATTCATTACAGATGAACTATTGGAGCTGGTTGTCAACCAAACCAATCTCTATACTCGCCAATTCTTTGCTGAAAAGCCAACGTCCTCCTATGCAACGCAGGGGCACCCCACAAATACTGGCAAACTTAAAAAAAATGTGGGGCTCATCCTCAACATGGGGTTAGTGAAAAAGCCCTCAATCCGGTCATATTGGGCAACAAGCCCTACACATGCCACACCTGTTTTCCAGCCGTTATGACCAGAAGCAGATATGAGGTGCTAATGCGCTTCCTTCATTTTAGCGACAATCACCAGGCCCCCCCCCCCCCCCGTAGTGATCCAGGCCGTCACCGCCTGTATAAAATAAGGCCCCTGATAAAAATTTTGGAGGAGTCATTTATGCCGGTGTACAACCCCGAAGAAAACCTAGCGGTGGATGAATCGCTGATGAGTTACAAAGGCAGGCTCCCATTCCGCCAGTACATCCCCTCAAAGAGAGCAAAACATGGGGTTAAAATCTGCAAGCTCTATGAGAGCGGTACAGGCTACACATCTGCCTTTAGAATCTATGAAGGCAAAGACCCACATTATTAACTCATTTACTTTCACACTGTTTTTGTTTGGAGAACCAAAAGGGAGGGTTGCTTATTGGATAATGTTTCACTGTAAAAATGCAGCAATACTGTATTTTCTGGAAAAACCTATTTTTTATTTATTTCCACCTATTAAAAATACTCACTGTACCCCTAGATGAATATTAGCAGGACATTTATACTTGTCAAAATGACCTGCAGTACCACGGCAAATACAGCGTGGTTCCCTAAAATCAGCTCCGGCTTAAAAAGGCCTCCAAAAGCCAAAATGGACTCCTATGATATGCCCTATAACGGGTCCATATAATAGATTAGACACACATATTTGGTATCACCGTACACGGGAGAAATAGCAGAATGTGGAAAGGTGTCACTTTTACCAGTATGTCACATGGTATTTCAAAATGGCTTAAGAAAAGTGCCACTTTTGTAAAAAAAAATGCAATTTACATTTTTTTGGCCCAAGTTTGGACAAATTCTGTAAAAAGTGTGAAGGGTTAAAACTGAAATTGAACCGCTAGAAATAGACTTTAGTGTGTGTAGTTTGTAGAACACAACGTTTTTTTACCATTATTTATTGGACTTCAAGTCCATTACCCATACATTAATACCATGGTGTAAAAAACTAAATTAAGACATTTTAGTGCGCAATTGAAAAAAGGGGCACTTGTGTTTTATACTATATTTCTGGTCAAAAAAAAATAAACTACACCTCCAAGTCACTTGTCCTTATGATCAGGATAAATGAAAAAATATATTTCAATACATTTGTATGATACAATTACTTTTATTTTCAAACTGTTACATTTTAAATGATGAAAAATCAAAAATCTTCCGTCTTTCCACGGCTATAAAAAAAAGTAACAAAAATGTTACTTATACATATATTCCACAAAAAGGAGGCACTACATGTCCCAAGAAAACAGTGCAAAATTCACATCGATACATAAAACACATACAGAGTTAGGGCTCGTCTACACGAGTGGATATACGTCCGTACAACGCGCGTGATTTTCACGCGTGTTGTATGGACCTATGTTAGTCTATGGGGCAGTGCAGACAGGCCGTGATTTTTGCGCAGCGTGAATCCGCTGCGAAAAACTCACGACATGTCCTATATTTGTGCGTTGTTCGCGCATCACGCACCCATTATTTTTTCTCCACCGGAGCTGTGTGAGGGCTTATTTATTGCAGGACAATCTGTAGTTTTCATTGGTACCATTTTGGGGTTCATGTCATTTTTTTGATCCCTTTTTATTCCATTTTTTGGCAATCAAGGTGACCAAAAACCATCAATTCTGACAATGTTTTTTATTATGTTTGTTTTTTTACAGTGTTCATCTTGGGCTATAAATGACAATTTTACTTTATTCTGCGGTTCGATACAATTAAAGCGATACCATATGTATATCGTTTTGTTTTTTTAAGTTTTGCTGCATTTGCACAATAAATCACTTTTTTTTATTTATTTTTTTATTTAGTTTTTGTGTCACCATATTCTGAGAACCAGAACTTTTTTTATTTTTCAGTCAAAAAAGCTGTGTAAGGGCTTGTTTTTTGCGGGACCAGTTGTAGTTTTTATTGGTACTGTTTTGGGGCACATGCGCCTTTTTGATCTTTTTTTATTCCATGTTTTGGGAGTGGTCGTAATAAAAAAAATAGCGATTCTGGCACTGATTTTTATTTTTTATTTTTTGCGGTGTTCACAGTGCGGGAAAAATAACATTATAGTTTTATAGTTTGGGCCATTACGGACGCGGCAAAACAAAATGTGTACTTTTTTTTAACGTTTTCATTTTTTTCCTATAATAAAAGACATTATAGGAAAAAAGCAGTGTTTGTTTTTACTAACTTGGAATTTTTCTTTTTACACTTTTATTCAACTTTTTTAAACTTTTTTTTTTTTGTTCCACTAGGGGACTTGAGGGCCTGCACCTCTGATCTTTACTCTAATACATTGCACTACCGACGTAGTTCAATCCATTAGAGCTGTTAATCATTCACTGACAGCAAGCCTATTAGGTTCCGTCTCTGGACTATCGTCTGGGCTATCGTAAGTGGCAGACCAGGAGGCCATTGTTAGGCCTCCGGTTGCCATAGTAACGATCGGCATCCTCACGATCACATTGTGTCGATGCCGATCGCTACAAACCGCTAAGATGCCACTATCACTTTTGATCGCGGCATCTAAGGGGTTAATGGCAGGGATTGGAGCTAGCTTCATTCCCTGCCGTTACAGCACGGTGTCAGCTGTAACATCATACAGCCGACACCGGCGGCTGATGTCGCAGGCTCATCTTCTGAGCCTGCGCCATCTTGTTTTGTGACCAGAAGCCTTTTAGGCCCCGCCTCCGGGCAGGACCTAGCAGGCTTCCGTACTTGGCAGACAGGAGGCCAATTTGATTGCGCGGTTCCGATCTGCTAGGAAACACCATAGATGCAGAGCTCACTTTTGAGCGCTGCATCTAAGGAGTTAATCGGCAGGATCGGAGGCTAGCTCCGGTCCTGGCCATGCAGCAGGATACATGCAGCTGTAATATACACCTGACACCCGCTGGCGATGGTACATTGTGTTGCGTTAAGTCCTTAACGACAGCGACGTACTAGTACGGGGTTAATCTGCAAAATAGGCCTCAAATGCGCATGGTGCGCTTTCACTCCTTAGCCCCGTCATATGTCGAGGCAAATGATAAATGCCTTGAGGGGTGTAATTTCCAAAATTGCGTCACCGGTTTCAAGGTCTCCACTGTACTCTGGTGCCTCAGGGGCTTTGCAAATGCAACATGGTGCCCGAACTCCAATCCAGCAAAATCTGCACTTTAAAAGCCAATTGCCACTCCTTCCTTTCTAAGCACTGCCATATGCCCAAACCGCAGATTAGGACCACATATGGGGTACTGCCATACTCCGGAGGAATTAAGTAACATATTGTATGGTATTTTTTCTCCTATTACACTTTGTGAAAATAAAAAATTGGGAGCTAAAACTTCATATTATTTGAAAAAATAACATTTTTATTTTTCACTGCCTAATTCTAATAAAATCTATGAAACACCTCTGGGGTAAAAATGCTCACCACACCCCTAGATGAATGCCCTGAGGGGTGTAGTTTCCCAAATTGAGTCACTTATCAGGGGTTTCTACTGTACTGGTGCCTTAGTGGCTCTGTAAATGTGACATGGCACCCAAAAACCAATCCAGCAAGATCTACATGCCAAATATTGCTTTTGCCATTCTGAGCCCTGCTGTGTGTCCAAACAGCAGTTAATTACCACATATGGAGTATTTTCGCACTCTAGAGAAATTGCTTTAAAATGTTAGTGTGCTTTTTCTCCTTTGTCTCTTGTAAAAATGAAAAAATTCTACATTTCATTGAAAAAAAATGTGGATTTTCATTTTCACTTCCTAATTCTAATCTATGAAACACTTGTCAGGTTAAAATGCTCATTACACCTCTAGATGAATGCCCTGAGGGGTGTAGTTTCCCAAATGGAGTCACTTCTAAGGGGTTTCTACAGTACTGGTACCTCAGGGGCTCTGCAAATGCGACATAGCGTCCAAAAGACAATCCATCAAAATCTTCATGCAAAATAGCTCTCCTGCATTTCTGAGCTCTGCTGTGCGTCAAAACAGCAATTTATGAGTAGGGAGAACTTTCTATACAAATGTTGGGGTGTTTTTTCTCCTTTATCCCTTTTGAAGATGAAAACATACCAAATCTTATTGGAAAAATTTTGATTATAATTTTCACAGCCTATTTCCAATAAATCCTGCAAAAAAAACTGGGGTCTGAATGCTCACTATACTCCTAATTAGGTTCCTTAAGGGGATTAGTTTCCCAAGTGGAGTCCCTTTTGAGGGGGTTTCCACTGTTTTGTTCCCTCAGGGGCTTTGCAAATGCGAAATGGCACCCACAAACCATTCCAGCTAAATTTGAGCTTAAAAAGCTAAATGTCGCTACCTCCCTTATTAGCCCTGCCGTGTGTCTGTTCTGAGACCTGTGTTTGAGTCCAGTAGCATACTAGGGCCACATATGGCATATTTCTAAAAACTGCAGAATCTGGGCAATATATATTAAATTGTGTTTCTCTGGTAAATCCTTCTGTGTTACAGAAAAAGATTATTAAAATGTAATTTCTGAAAAAAAAAATTTGTAAATTTCACCTTCACTTTGATTTAAATCTTGTGTAACAGCTAAAGGATTAAAGGAGTTTTCTAACCCATAAAAGTTGACGGCCTATCCTCAGGATAGGCCATCAATAGCTGATGGGTTGGGGTCAGCTGTTTTGAAGGGGCCGCAGCGCATTCACTTCAATAGGAGAAAAGGCTGCAATACATGTGAATTGCCGCTAAATGCATGTCGATGATTCACAGTGAGCAAGAAGAAATGCTATTAATGGCCTATCCTGAGGATAGGCTATCAATTTTTATTGGCTCCAAAACGTGTTTAAGAAACATTCTAAATGCTGTTTTGCATACTTTGAGGAGTGCATTATTTTAAATGGGGTGATTTCTAATATATATGCCCCTTAAAGCCACTTCAGAACTAAACTGGTCCTAAAACATAGTTTTGGAAATTTTCCTGAAAATGTGAGAAATTGCTTTTAAAGTTATAAGCCTTTTAATGTCCTAGAAAAATAAAAGGGCGTTCAAAAAGTGATGCCATCATAAAGTAGACATATAGTAGGGGAAATGTTAACTAGTAACTATTTTGTTTGGTATTAATATCTGTCTTACAAGCAAATTTAGAAAAAATTCAAATTTTTGCAAATTCTTCTTTTACAAATAAATATTGAATGTATCCACCAAATGTTACCATTAATATAAAATACAATGTGTCTCGAGAAAAAAAATCTCAGAATCGCTTGGATAAGTAAAAGCACTATTACCACATTAAGTGAAACGTCAGATTTGAAAAAAGGGGCTGTGTCCAAAAGGCCAAAATTGTCTGTGATCCCAAGTAGTTAACAATTAAATAAAATTATGCAACAAAAAGTTAAAAAAAAGCAAGAAAAACTATTTTATAATAAATAATTTTTATTGAATGAGAATTATTTAAAAAAAATATGTGCACTGCCCGAAGATGGTGTGGGCTCAGGAGCTGAGCTGCACCATATATACGGCAGGTGCTGGCTATTTCAGTCTGCTGACATCTGCCTGCCATGGCTGGGATCAAAAATAACTCCTATCCTGGCCATTTAAACTTTCAGATGCAGTGGTTAATAATGACTACGGCATCTGAGTGGCTAGACGCCCAACACATCTTCCCCCATAACAATAGTAGGGCCCAGATGTAGGCAATACATTGCAATAAATAAGTATTGCAGTGTATTGCATGAGCCATCTAACAGTCGCATGGTTAAATCTATTAGCGGGTCTAAAAAATAAATAGTAATAAATTAATTCATTTAAAGGATTATTCCCATCTTTATAAATCTATTTATTTTGCTCAACCTTGTAAAGATAATAATTTTTGTAATTAGCTTTTATTTTTCTAAATGATGTACTTTTCCTGGGATTTCCTCTAAAAGTCTTGTTCATGGCCTCTTTGTTTATTGCTCGTTGCCTAAGGATCCGGCTTTCCTCTAGCCGTGGCTGCGCTTGCATAATGATTTCCTCTCCGTCCTTAGGAGAGGATGTCAGTGTAAGGCTGGGTTCACACGACCTATTTTCATGCGTAAACGAGGCGTATTATGCCTCGATTTACGCCTGAAAACACGGCTCCAATACGTCGGCAAACATCTGCCCATTCATTTGAATGGGTTTGCCGACGTACTGTGCCGACGACCTGTCATTTTACGCGTCGCTGTCAAAAACCGACGCTTAAAATGACTGCCTCGTCAAAGAAGTGCAGGACACTTCTTTGGACGTAATTTGAGCCGTTTTTCATTGAATCCAATGAAGAACAGCTCCAAATTACGGCCGTCAAAATGCGAGTACGAGCAATTACGTCGATATCGTGTGCACATACCCTTATCGTGAACACGCTTATACGCTGTAGCAGCTCAGCTACTAAGAGCCAGGATTTGGGCCCAGAATGTAATAATTAAAAGGAATGTTACTGGAGAAAGTGTCCTTTCTCCATATTTATTATGTAAAAAACCTGGAAAAGGTAAGGGTTGCTGGAGTGGAAGAGAAGTTCCATTCCATCTTGAGCACAGTCCAGAATTTGGGCTGCCTTAGGAGTCTCATTAGCTGCCAGCTTTGAGGACTCCTTTAAGAAAGGTGAGATCTATTCACACAAGGCTAAAAAGTCTGAGGAAGACAAGCATTGTCAGCTTGTGGGAGTCAAAAGTTCTGGTAAGAACACATGTTTGTTGTGAGGTGTTGGGCAGAAGGCCTTTCACCCTAATAGCTAGGGAAGCTATATGTTTAGTTAGAGGCTGGATGGCCTAGGGTTTATTGTAAGGTTTTGTAAAAACGCTTTTCATGTATGAAGACAATAAATCTGTTTGCGGCCAGTTTCAAACTTAATCCACTGTGTTGGAGTGAAAATTTTCAAGTGTGCCAACCATCTTGACCCCGGAGATGGCGATACTGTGAGCTAATTTACCCCAAGTTGTCACATATATGGTGGAGAATGCGTGCACAATAATGCCACCTGGGATTTAAATGGCCAGAAGCCGGATGTTTGAAAGTGACTGTCTCTGAGAAGAGAGGCTGTTTATGCGGAGTTTTGAAACTTCGGAGACCATTGCAATGGGTCTTATAGAGGAACTCGTCAAACAGATGTGGCAGATACAATAGCGGGAAGACATTGCTAAACAGAATGATCATACCTAAAGTGTACAGGCACAGTTTGAAGCAGAGCGAGAGGCTGTGTGGGCACAACTGCATGTTTCGCTGGATAAACGCGCCTCTGTACAACATGGATGCTCCACAACACAAGGTGCCTTGATGTTGGATACGCCTAAGGTTTTTGAAAAAGTTTGCAAGCAAGAGCAAAGGGCTTGGATGCCAAAAGATAAAAACTGCGAGTACCGTTGCTAAGAGCAACCAATCGGAGACAGGATGGAGATGTCTAAGAGCAAACTGCTGTATGGCCGGATGTCCTGTTGCACAGTGGCCTAATGTTAAAAAGTCAATTATGCTGTGGCGCCATGATACAGTTGCTAGGGGCAACAAAGTTCAACAGCAGGCGGCTGTTGCTCAGCGAAGTGCCATCAAGCGGAGAAATGTGCACCTAGTTGTCATTTGGTCAAGATTCCAGTGGAATGGTAGACCAAGACCTTGGAGTTGGTGTTGGGCAGAGTCCCACTACTAGTTGATTTGCATCCTACCCAGGCGGTGTCGAGGTGCATCCAGAGATCTTGCTATTCGTTAAAAAGAATCCTGAGAGTGGTGAGACTGTTCTTACTTTTCAGACTGATTTTGGGACTGTACAGCACAAACTCATAAAATGTTAGGGACTTAATGTGGAGTTTTTGTGCTTGGCAGAGACTTTCTACATTTTTGGCAGCTATGGGAGAAAGACAGTATCCAAAATAACCATGGTGGCTATTACTGGGAGAAGTCTTCTTCAGAGTTTACTGCTACTAATTCTAAAGAGGGACATGCACCTATAGTAACTGTGTCTGATGATAGAAATGTGTTTCCTGTAAAAATGTCTGTAGAAAATGACACAGAACGGGTATGTGATGACCCTAATGTAATGTCCTGTTTTGCTCTTAACATGTCTGTAACACATGAACATGTCACACAGTCTGAACAGGTGAATGCAGCGTGTGAACTGGCTGGTAAATAAACAGCAGCTGTCAGAAAAGATTAGCTCAAGTGTGCCCCTTGAGGCCATGGTTGAGTATGGCGAGAGTGTCACACGTGGTGGTGGTGTGTGTACTGTTACTAATGGTAACCCAGAGAATAATGTTGCCATGTCAGATTTGGGTGACACTAATGTGGTAGCTATGGGCAACAAAATGCTGCTGTGTACATCTGTGGGTGACAATGATCAAGTAAGTATTACTGTAGGGGTGACCCTGAGTAACATTAAAAGTTCTCTCATAGAGGTTTATACAGAAGATGCTGAGAAAACATTTCTGTATTTTGCAGCAGAGAGGGAACTGTTATATAGAGCCAGTGAGGTGTATGCGGTGGTGGATGTGTCCTTGCACATTGAAGTGCTGTGTAATAAACCAGGTGTATCTGAGGAGATTTCCCTAGAGGTTGGTATTGTAGATGGTACTGTAGATGGTAACATTAAGTACAGCCCTGCCATACATAATGATTGTGATGAAAATGTGCATAGTTCAATAGATGCCATTGCAGCACCTTTAGAAATGTTGCCCTCTACAGGTCATTCCTATGCTGTAGAAACGGAGAATGATGTAAAGCTTACTCATTCTAAAGAGGTGAGGGAAGCACAGGAGTTAGGGTATGTGCACACGATAACTGCATTTACGTCTGAAATTATGAAGCGGTTTTCAGGAGAAAACAGCTCCTGAATTTCAGGCGTAAATGCATGTACTGGCATTTTTTGCCGCGTCTTTTACGGACGTAATTTGGAGCTGTTCTTCATTGAAGTCAATGAAAAACTGCTCCAATTACGTCCCAAGAAGTGTCCTGCACTTCTTTTGACGAGGCTGTTATTTAATGCGCCGTCTTTTGACAGCGACGCATAAAATGACAGGTCGTCGGCACAGTACATCGTAAGACCCATTGAAAGTAATGGGCAGATGTTTGCCGACGTATTGGAGGCGTTTTTTCCGACGTAATTCGAGGCGTAAAACGCCTCCAATACGTCTGAAAATAGGTCGTGTGAACCCAGCCTTAGGCCGGATGCACACGAGCGTGTGCGTTTTGGGCACGCAAAAAATACGGCGTATTGCGTGAGCAAAAGGCACTTAACAGCTCCGCGTGGCAGCCCCGTATGATGCGGGGCTGCGTGATTTTTGCGCAGCCGCCATCATTATGACTCTCCGTTTGGATGTTTGTAAACATTCATAGTTTGACAGCTGTTGCGTGAAAAACGCAGGTCCCACGGAAGTGCTTCCGTGTGGCATGCGTGCTTTTCACGCACCCATTGACTTCAATGGGTGCATGATGCGCGAAATACGCCCAAAGAACGGACATGTCGTGACTTTTTTGCAGCGGACTCACTCTGCGGAAAAATCACGCAACTGTCTGCACTGCCCCATAGACTAATATAGGTCCGTGCGACGCGAGTGAAAATCACGCGTGTTGCGCGGACGTATATATCCCGTTCGTCTGAATAAGCCCTATGGGTAATGCCACACGGTTTTTAACCTGCAGCATGTCATTTTTCAATAGAAGTCAATGGTGAAATTTGTGTTATGGACAGACTGCTGCTATTATATTACAATGAGTTTTTTGTGCAGTTAAATGCGTCTTCATAATGTCCAACCGCATGCAGTTAATGACCGCGCTGCCAATGTTGTTGCTGAACTGCTTGCGTTTTTGCTAACATTTCTGCAATGCATTGTAATGAACTATATACAGGAAGCGCCTAACAAACTTTAACACGGGTGAAAACTATGTCCATCAATTATTTCCTTTACAAACCCAACAGAACTGCAGCATTACGGAGACAAAAAACGCATGCAGTTGACCGCATGCGGTTTTCAAACGCAACAGAACCGCGTCAACGAGGCACCGTGTGGCCTTATTTACACGAACGTGTTAAACGTCCGTGGGACGGGCGTTGAAACAGCGGCCGTCCCACGGACCTATGTAATTCAATGTGGCCGTTCACACAGCCTTTGTTTCAACAGACCGTGTGAAGGCTCCGTACGAAAATAGGACATGTCCGTTCTTTTCACGCATCACGCATCCCTCCATAGACTCTCAACTATGGGGGATGCGTGACATCGCGTCCCGCAGCGCTGAGCACGGATGAACCTCGGACGTGAAAAAGGGCAGTTTTTCACGTCCGAGATGCGCAGCGTTCATGTAAATAAGGCCTTAGACTTCAAACCTTGTTCAGTGGATGCTGCTATAGTGTATGCTTCTGTCACTGATATTACATGTGATATAGAACGGGTTACTAATGGCAACAAGCCGTGTTCAGTGGATGCTGCTATAGTGTATGCTTCTGTCACTGATATTACAGAACGGGTTACTAATGGCAACAAGCCGTGTTCAGTGGATGCTGCTATAGTGTATGCTTCTGTCACTGATATTACATGTGATATAGAACGGGTTACTAATGGCAACAAGCCGTGTTCAGTGGATGCTGCTATAGTGTATGCTTCTGTCACTGATATTACATGTGATATAGAACGGGTTACTAATGGCAATAAGCTGTGTTCAGTGGATGCTACTACAGTGTATGCTTCTGTCACTGACATTGCATGTGATGTAAAAGAGGTTTCTAGTGGCAACAAGCCATTAAGCAGGAGCAGGGCCCTAACACTGCTGTGGAGATGACCACTCTTTGGTCTAACAAACCATAAAGGGAATGTGTCGCAAATTGTAAAAAAATTTCAAGCAAGTTACTTATTTTTATATTTATTTTTTAGGTTTTTTTGGTGTATTTGTTTTTTTTTTTACACAAAGTGGAAAGTTAATAAAAATTAAATAATAAATTGACATGTTTTCCTATGTTGGCCAACAGAGGGAGCACTTCCAAGAATTACAGCAAGGTGAATCAGGCAGAAGCAGCCTGACCCACAGTTGCTGTAAATGTGGGAGAGAGACTCACTCCCCCCTCCCTATTTTTGGCTACAAGCCAGAAAAAGGTGTCTTCAAATTGCTAAGCATTGTCCAGCTCCCATTTTTGAAGAGATTGTACAATGCAGCTGGCAGAAGCTATAAAACACACCAAAAGGCTAATGCCTCATGCACACGACCGTTGTGCCACTCGGGCCATTTTTGACGGCATCCGAGTGGCACCCGATAGTCTTTACGGACCCATTCACTTTAGCGGGTGTTTATATGTTCTTGCTCGTACACTCTGATTTGTGCTGACTCATGCATGTTTCATAATACTGTCAATACAATTTACTTGATTGCCTTTGCTAGAATTACGTATTTTCATTCTATAATGCATTATGGTAAGAAAAGTCACTTCCCTTAATGTTAAGGGGCTTAATAGCCCCTTCAAGCGTAGTATGCTATGGAAGGAAGCTAAACTTGTGAACTGTGACATTTTGTTTGCTCAGGAGACACATTTTCATAAACACAAAGCCCCAGCATGTAGTCATAAATGTTCCCTCATATATACATGGCGTCTTGTGCAGCTAAACGTAGTGGAGTATTAATTGCAATCCGCAACTCCGTAGCTTTTACGTTACATAATATATTATCGGATTTTCCGGGATCGTTATTTGGGTTTAGTTTGTGACATAAATAATGTCAGTTACACTTTTGTCAATGTATATTTTCCTCATACGAGGCATCTTAGATTTTGTTCCTCTCATGTCAAAAATGTTTGATATTAGTAGGGGCCTTGTGATTAGTGGCGGTGACTTTAACCCCTTCCCTCTTTAGCCACTTTTGACCTTCCTGACAGAGCCTCATTTTTCAAATCTGACATGTTTCACTTTATGTGGTAATAACTCCGGAATGCTTTCACCTATCCAAGCGATTCTGAGATTGTTTTCTCGTGACACATTGGACTTTATGTTACTGGCAAAATTTGCTCGATATGTTCAGTATTTAATTGTGAAAAACACCAAAAATTAGCGAAAAATGGCAAAAATTAGCATTTTTCTCAATTTAAATGTATCTGCTTGTAAGACAGGCAGTTATACCACACAAAATTGTTGCTAATTAACATCACCCATATGTCTACTTTAGATTGGCATCGTTTTTTGAACATCCTTTTATTTTTCTATGACATCACAAGGCTTAGAACTTTAGCAGCAATTTCTCACATTTTCAAGAAAATTTCAAAAGGCTATTTTTACAGGGGCCAGTTCAGTTGTGAAGTGGTTTTGAGGGCCTTATATATTAGAAACCCCCAAAAAGTCACCCCATTTTAAAAACGTCACCCCTCAAAGTATTAAAAACAGCATTTAGAAAATGTCTTAACCCTTTACACATTTCACAGGAATTAAAGCAAAGTAGAGGTGAAATTTACAAATTTCATATTTTTCTGCAGAAATACATTTTTAATACAATTTTTTTTATAACACAGAAGGTTTTACCAGAGAAATGCAACTCAATATTTGTTGCCCAGTTTCTGCAGTTTTAGGAAATATCCCACATGTGGCCGTAGCGTGCTACTGGAATGAAGCACCGGCCTCAGAAGCAAAGGAGCACCTAGTGGATTTTGGGGCCTTATTTTTGTTAGAATATATTTTAGGCACCATGTCAGGTTTGAAGGGCTCTTGCAGTGACAAAACAGTAAAAATCCCCCAAAAGTGACCACATCTGGGAAACTAGACACCTCAAGGAAATTATCTAGGGGTGTAGTGAGCATTTTGACCGCACAGGTTTTTTACAGAAATTATTGGAAGTAGGCCGTGAAAATTAAAATCAACATTTCTTCAAAGAAAATGTAGGTTTAGCGATTTTTTTTCTCATTTTCACAAGTACTAAAGGAGAAAAAGCACCGCAAAATTTGTAAAGCAATTTCTCCCGAGTAAAACAATACCTCACATGTGGTAATAAACGGTTGTTTGGAGACACGGCGTGGCTGAGAAGGGAAAGAGCGCTATTTGGCTTTTGGAGTTCACATTTAGCAGGAATGGTTTGCGGAGGACATGTCACATTTACAAAGCCCCTGAGGTGACAAAACAGTGGAAACCCCCAACAAGTGACCCCATTTTGGAAACTATACCCCTCGAGGAAATTATCTAGGGGTATAGTGAGCATTTTGACCCCACAGGTTTTTTGCAGAAATTTTTGCAGGTAGGCTGTGCAAATGAAAATCGAAATTTTTTCAAATAAAATGTAGGTTTAGCTAATTTTTTTTCATTTCCACAAGGACTAAAGGAGAAAAAGCACCATAAAATTTGTAAAGAAATTTCTCCCGAGTAAAACAATACCCCACATGTGGTAATAAACGGCTGTTTGGACACACGGCGAGGCTGAGAAGGGAAAGAGCGCCATTTGGCTTTTGGAACTCAAATTTAGCAGGAATGGTTTGCGGAGGCCATGTCACATTTACAAAGCCCCTGAGGGGATAAAACAGTGGAAACCCCCCACAAGTGACCCCATTTTGGAAACTACACCCATTGAGGAAATTATCTAGGGGTATAGTGAGCATTTTGACGCAACAGGTTTTTTGCATAAATTATTGAAAATAGGCCCTGAAAATGACAATCTAAATTTTTTCAAAGAAAATGTAGGTTTAGCTAATTTTTTATAATTTCCACAAGGACTGAAGGAGAAAAAGCACCACAAAATTTGTAAAGCAATTTCTCCCGAGTAAAACAATACCCCACATGTGGTAATAAACGGCTGTTTGGACACACGGCAGGGCTTAGAAGGGAAAGAGCACTATTTGGCTTTTTGAGATCACATTTAGCAGGAATGATTTGCGGAGGCCAGGCAAAGCCCCTGAGGGGACAAAACAATGAAAACGCCCAAAAAGGGACTCCATTTAGGAAACTACACCTCTTGAGGAATTCATCTAGGGGTGTAGTGAGCATTTTGACCCCACAGATGTTTCATAGAATTTATTAGAATTAGGCAGTGAAAATAAAAACAGTCCTTTTTCTTCAATAAGACGTAGCTTTAGCGCAAATTTTTTCATTTTCTCAACAAATAAAGGAAAAAAAGAACCCAACATTTGTAAAGCAATTTCTCCCGAGTACGGCAATACCCGATATGTGGTCATAAACTGCTGTTTGGGCAAACGGCAGGGCTCAGAAGGGAAGGACCGCCATTTGGAGTGCAGATGTTGCTGGATTGGTTTCTGGGCGCCTGTGGGCCCAAAATAGTGGAAACCCCCCAGAAGTGACCCCATTTTGGAAACTACACCCCTCAATGCATTTACCAAGGGGTGTAGTAAGCATTTTAACCCTGCAGGTGTTTTGTAGAAATTAGTGTTCACTCGATGTTGCAGAGTGAAAATGGCATTTTTTTCCATAGATATGCCAATATGTGGTGCCCGGCTTGTGCCACCATAACAAGACAGCTCTCTAATTATTATGCAGTGTTTCCCGGTTTTAGAAACACCCTACATGTGGCCCTAATCTTTTGTCTGGACATATGACAGGGCTCAGAAGTGAAGAGTACCATGCGGAGTGCAGGCCTAATTTGGCGATTTACAAAGTATTGGTTCACAACTGCAGAGGCTCAGATGTGAAATAATAAAAAGAAACCCCTGATAAGTGACCCCCACTATGGAAACTGCACCCCTCAAGGCATTTATTAAGGGGTGTAGTGAGCATTTTCACCCCACAGGTCTTTTCCATAAATGAATGCGCTGCGGATGGTGCAAATTAAAAATTTATATTTTTCCCTAGATATGCCATTCAGTGGCAAATATGTCATGCCCAGCTTATGACGCTGGAGACACACCCCAAAAATTGTTAAAAGGGTTCTCCCGGGTATGGCGATGCCATACATGTTGAAGGAAACTACTGTTTGGGGACGCTGTAGGGTTCAGAGCCGAGGGAGCACCATTTGGCTTTTGGAGAGCGGATTTTGCTTGGTACTATATTTGTTTGAGTATTGCTGGTGTTTTATAATGTGGGGGTACATGTAAGCGGGGCGGAGTATATAAGGGGCATAGTCAGGTGGTATAAAAAAATAAAATAATCCATAGATGTGTGTTACGCTGTGAAGCAATCCTTTCCGCACAGGCCAGTGTCGCACTGATAAATGGTGTCATTTCTTATCCCCCTTTTGGTCCACACTCCGCACCTTTTGTAGTTTGGGGAATTTTGCTGGGAAAGTGTTGTCCTGGTATAATACGGGCACCGTCGCTTCCAGCGGATATGTTTGGGCTCTCCCCTTCCTGGTTCCCTAATTTTAGGTCCTTGATAAATCGCCTCTTGAAACAGAAGAAATGTTCCCCTCGGGCACAACTGCATATTTTTTTATTTCCTGACTTATTGGAGCCATAACTAATTTTATTTTTCATAGACGTAGCGGTATGAGGGCTGGTTTGTTGCGGGACGAGCTGTAGTTATTATTGGTACCATTTTGGGGTACATGTGACTTTTTGATCACCTTTTATCCTATTTTTTGGGATGCCAGGTAAACAAAAAAACGCAATTTTGGCACAGCTTTTTTCCTTTTTTTATACAGCGTTCACCATGCGTTATAAATTACATGTTAACTTTATTATTCTGTGGGTCAGTACGATTCTGGCGATACCTAATTTATAGCACTTTTTTATGTTTTACAACTTTTTGCACAATAAAATTACTTTTGTAAAAAGAATGTATTTTTTCTGTCGCCAAGTTGTGAGAACCATAACTTTTTAATTTTTTTGTCGACGGAGGTGTATGAGGGCTTGTTTTTTGCGGGACGAGCTATAGTTTTTATAGGTACCATTTTTGGATACGTGTGACTTTTTGATCACTTTTTATTCTAATATTTGTAGGGCAAATTGACCAAAAAACAGAAACTCTGGTAAAGTTTTTTACGTTTTTTTTTACGCTGTTCACCGCGTGCAATAAATAATATAATATTTTGATACCTCATGTCGTTACGGTCATGGCGATACCAAATACATATGGTTTATTATTATTTTTCAATAATAAAGGACTTGATAAGAGTAAAAGGGGGATTGAGTTTTATTTGATTACTTGAAACTTTTATTGTTTTCAAACTTTTATTTTTTGCACTTTTTTTTACACTTTTTTTACACTTTTCTTCAAGTCCCACTAGGGGACTTGAAGGTCCAACGGTCAGATTTTTTTTTTTCTAATACATTGCACTACCTATGTAGTGCAATGTATTAGATCTGTCAGTCATTCACTGACAGCAAGCCGATTAGGCTCCGCCTCCCGGCGGGGCCTAAATCGGCTTCCGTAATGGCAGAGCAGGAGACCATTGTGTCTCCTGTTGCCATAACAGCAGTCGCCAGTCACGATTGCCTCTCAGGGCTGGCAATCTGCTAGTAACCGCTACGATGCAGCAATCGCTTTCGATTGCTGCATCGAAGGGGTTAATGGCAGGGATCGGAGCTAGCTCCGGTTCCTGCCGTTACAGGTGGATGTCAGCTGTACAGTACAGCTGACTTCCACCGCTGATGACGCCGGATCAGCTCCTGACCCGGCGCCATCTTGCCGGCAGCTACGGAAGCCGATCAGGCTCCGCCGCCGGGCGGATCTTGACCGGCTTCGGTGCTAGGCAGACCGGGAGGCCAGTATTAGGCCTCCGGTTGCCATTGCAGCCACCGGAACCCCGGCAATTTCATTGCTGGGGCTCCGATGAGCTGCAAACACCTTAAGTGCAGCGATCGCGTTTGAGCGCTGCACTTAAGGGGTTAATGGCGGGGATCGAAGCTAATTTCGGTCCCCGCCGTTACAGTCGGATGTCAGCTGTAAGATACAGCTGAGATCCGACGATGATGGCACCAACTCAGCTTCTGAGCCGGTGCCAAACATTTGACGTAAATGTACGGCATTTTGCGGGAAGTCAATGCTTTCCATGACGTACATTTACGTCAAATGTCGGGAAGGGGTTAATACCGTACTTGACCCGAATCTAGATTCTACCACCACTAGTAGACATACTGACTCCTCGGCGGTCTCTATTATATAGAACAGTTTTTACGACATCTGAAGATGTCAAAATAGTAGAGAAAAATATTTTACTGTTTTTTTCCCCCTCCTCGCAACTCATATTCAAGAATGTATTTATTTTTTTCTTGTTAGTAAGTTGGCCCTCCTTCAGACTAGTTCCTCTGCGATAGGGGCTATTACTTGGATCACGCCCCTATACAAATTAGTTTACAAGAACATTTTACTTCTTCTTCTCCCTCTCAGTGGAGATTAAATGATCATATTTTAACTCGCCCTGATCACGCTACTATATTAAGGGATAACTTAGAAACTTATTTCTCTATCAATAAGGGTATGTTCACACGGCAACGCCAAATTCGTCTGAAATTACGGAGCTGTTTTCAGGCGAAAACAGCTCCTGAATTTCAGACGTTATTACAAGTGCACGCGTTTTTTGCGGCGTCCATTACGGACGTAATTGGAGTTGTTTTTCAATGGAGTCAATGAAAAACGGCTCCAATTATGTCCCAAGAAGTGACATGCACTTCTTTGAGGCGGGCGTCTTTTATGCGCCGTCTTTTGACAGCGACGCGTAAAATTACACCTCATCTAAATAGAACATTATAAAACCCATTGAAATCAATCAGATGTTTGCAGACGTATTGGAGCCGTCTTTCCCGGTGTAATTCGAGGAGTAAAAGGCCTGAATTACGTCCGTAAATAGGCCATGTAAACATACCCTAAGGATTCAGTAGATAGCCCACATGTGCTTTGGAATTCCCATAAGGCTTTTATGCGTGGTCTCTTTATCCAAGCATGTGCCCAAGCTAAGAAAAAACGCATACAGGAAACTAATACTTCGTAAATTCGTACTTTGGAATCTCAAAATAAGGTTGTTCCTCTTCTTTCTCGGTCAGTAGAACTAAAATCTCTAAGGATTCAACTGCAGACCATACTAGCAGCAAAGAATGAAAACTATTATTAAAAAAATGAAGATGCAGTTTTATGTCAATAACAATAGGGCGGGGGCGTTGTTAGCTAAACGGTTGAAACAAACTTCCCCTAATTTGCGTACTGCGTTCCTGCTTGATAGTCAAGGTAATAAAATCTCTGATCCAAGTCTTCTAGCAGATCAATTTCGAAGCTATTAGGCCTCGTGCACACTTCCCACACCGTTTTCACGGCCGTTTTTGACGGATCCGTGTGACCGTTTTAGCGGCCGTGTGCACTCCGTGTTTCCGTTTCCTAGCGCCGAGCATGGTACTTTCCAGGGTGCTGAAAGAGTTAATGGGCTGCATTGATCGGCGGTAACTCTTTCAGCACCCTGGACAGTGAATAGCGCTGAAGAATGACCATGCTCGGCGCTCGGAAAATACAATTTTAATGAAATAAAAAATAAGTTCATACTTACTTTCCTCCTGTCCGGCCTCCAGGGAGGATGTTTCATCCATGTCACCGCTGCAGCCAATCACAGGCTGTAGTGGCGGTCACGCACGTCAGGATGACGTCAGAAGGCCGGCCTCCAGGAATGACGCTTCATCCCACGTGACCGCCTCTGCAGCCAATCACAGGCTGCCGCGTCATACAGGAAAGTCGGTGTAAAGGATCTGCCAGGCACTACTTCTGTGGATACTCCCAGGATTAATCAATCGACACCTGAGGCCGGACCTCTTAGACTGACTCCGGCTCCCACCAATCAGGGTGGCAGACTCAGGAGTGGGAGAGCCTATCGCGGCCTGGTCAGTCAGAGTTAGCTCCGCCCCCTGTCCATTTATACCTGCCGTTTTCTCTTCCTCATTGCTTGTGATTCTTCCTGGTTTCCTGGCCCTGCTACAGCCTTGCTCCAGCCTGCTACTGTCTTGCTTCAGCCTTGCTACAGCTTCCGCTTATCCTGCTTCGCTCTGACCCCGGCTTGCTTCCTGCTCCTTGCTCTGCGTTCGTATACTTCGTGACATCCTGATTCTGACTGGCTCGTTGACCACTCTGGTTTCCTCACGGTGTTCTCCTCCGTTTCTCCTGGTAGTTCCAATAATCCCGAGGTAGAGGTCGTTCATCGGGAACTGTGCACAGTCTGGGCCCAGGTTCAGAAGAACCTAGAGGCGTCCCAGAGCGTACAAAAAATTAAGGCTGATAGAAGACGTTCTGCTAACCCCCGGTTTATCGTCGGGGATCTGGTATGGTTATTATCTAGGAACTTGCGCCTTAAGGTCCCGTCCAAGAAATTTGCTCCCCGATTTATTAGGCCTTATAAGGTCATTGAAGTCCTCAACCCTGTATCCTTCCGTCTGGAGCTGCCCCCATCCTTTCGCATACACAACGTCTTTCATGCCTCCCTCCTTAAACGCTGCTCCCCATCCTGGTCCCCCTCGAGGAAACCTCCTGTTCCCATTCTCACCCCTGAGGGGGTGGAATTCGAGGTGGCCAAGATTGTGGACAGTAGGATGATCCAGGGCTCCCTCCAGTACCTGGTCCATTGGAGAGGATACGGGCCGGAGGAGAGGACTTGGGTACCTGCTCGAGATGTTCACGCTGGGGTATTGGTCAGGAGGTTCCACCTTCTCTTCCCCACTAAACCAGGTCCTCTTAGTAAGGGTCCGGTGGCCCCTCATAAAAGGGGGGGTACTGTAAAGGATCTGCCAGGCACTACTTCTGTGGATACTCCCAGGATTAATCAATCGACACCTGAGGCCGGACCTCTTAGACTGACTCCGGCTCCCACCAATCAGGGTGGCAGGCTCAGGAGTGGGAGAGCCTATCGCGGCCTGGTCAGTCGGAGTTAGCTCCGCCCCCTGTCCATTTATACCTGCCGTTTTCTCTTCCTCATTGCTTGTGATTCTTCCTGGTTTCCTGGCCCTGCTACAGCCTTGCTCCAGCCTGCTACTGTCTTGCTTCAGCCTTGCTACAGCTTCCGCTTATCCTGCTTCGCTCTGACCCCGGCTTGCTTCCTGCTCCTTGCTCTGCGTTCGTATACTTCGTGACATCCTGATTCTGACTGGCTCGTTGACCACTCTGGTTTCCTCACGGTGTTCTCCTCCGTTTCTCCTGGTAGTTCCAATAATCCCGAGGTAGAGGTCGTTCATCGGGAACTGTGCACAGTCTGGGCCCAGGTTCAGAAGAACCTAGAGGCGTCCCAGAGCGTACAAAAAATTAAGGCTGATAGAAGACGTTCTGCTAACCCCCGGTTTATCGTCGGGGATCTGGTATGGTTATCATCTAGGAACTTGCGCCTTAAGGTCCCGTCCAAGAAATTTGCTCCCCGATTTATTAGGCCTTATAACGTCATTGAAGTCCTCAACCCTGTATCCTTCCGTCTGGAGCTGCCCCCATCCTTTCGCATACACAACGTCTTTCATGCCTCCCTCCTTAAACGCTGCTCCCCATCCTGGTCCCCCTCGAGGAAACCTCCTGTTCCCATTCTCACCCCTGAGGGGGTGGAATTCGAGGTGGCCAAGATTGTGGACAGTAGGATGATCCAGGGCTCCCTCCAGTACCTGGTCCATTGGAGAGGATACGGGCCGGAGGAGAGGACTTGGGTACCTGCTCGAGATGTTCACGCTGGGGTATTGGTCAGGAGGTTCCACCTTCTCTTCCCCACTAAACCAGGTCCTCTTAGTAAGGGTCCGGTGGCCCCTCATAAAAGGGGGGGGGGTACTGTAAAGGATCTGCCAGGCACTACTTCTGTGGATACTCCCAGGATTAATCAATCGACACCTGAGGCCGGACCTCTTAGACTGACTCCGGCTCCCACCAATCAGGGTGGCAGGCTCAGGAGTGGGAGAGCCTATCGCGGCCTGGTCAGTCGGAGTTAGCTCCGCCCCCTGTCCATTTATACCTGCCGTTTTCTCTTCCTCATTGCTTGTGATTCTTCCTGGTTTCCTGGCCCTGCTACAGCCTTGCTCCAGCCTGCTACTGTCTTGCTTCAGCCTTGCTACAGCTTCCGCTTATCCTGCTTCGCTCTGACCCCGGCTTGCTTCCTGCTCCTTGCTCTGCGTTCGTATACTTCGTGACATCCTGATTCTGACTGGCTCATTGACCACTCTGGTTTCCTCACGGTGTTCCGTGGGCTATTGCCCCCTCCCTTGCTTGTTCCCTGTTTGTATTCCCTTGCACTTAGTCAGCGTAGGGACCGCCGCCCAGTTGTACCCCGTCGCCTAGGGCGGGTCGTTGCAAGTAGGCAGGGACAGGGCGGTGGGTAGATTAGGGCTCACTTATCCCCTTCCCCTTCTTCCGGCCATAACAGTCGGACTGGAGGAAGAAGAGGGACTCGTCACCAAGACAACGACCGGGTACGTATGAACTGGTTTTTTTTTTATTTTTAATCAGCAGCCTCTTCTCTCTATCAGTGATTGATAGAGACAAGTGGCTGCTGATTTAGTGTAATATATCTGTAATGTATTTCTGCCCGCCCGGCCGTTGCTAGGCAACAGCTCCGTCACACACGGACGGCACACGGATGCCATCCATGTGCCTTCAGTTTTTTTTGACGGCCCCATTGACTTGCATGGGCCTCACGGTCACGGAATCTCGGACCAAAGTAGGACATGCTCTACTTTGGATCGGAACGGAGCAACGGGACCGTCAAAAAAAACCTGAAGTGTGCATGGCCCCATTGAAATGAATGGGTCAGGGTGCTAGCCGTCAGAAAAACGGATAGCACCCTGAAGAAAAACACTGATGTGGGCATGAGGCCCTATAGTTCTCTTTATAATTTAAAGAATGATCCACTGGTACATCAGCCTACAAAGGATGACATTGATGGGTTCTTAAGAGCCATTAGTCTTCCTTCTTTGTCCTCGAGTCAATTAGATTATATTTCAGCTCCCATATCAACTCTTGAGATAGAGAAGGCAATTCTCACATTGCAAACCTTTAAATCCCCGGGCCCTGATGGTTTTTCTAATTCGTATTTCAAACGTTTTTTTGGTATCTTGGCCCCATTTTTGAAAGATAGTTTTAATAAGGCTGCGGTGGACGGTTGCTTTCCGCCTGAGATGTTGGAGGCTACTATAATCACCCTTCCCAAACCTGGGAAAGAACCCACGACTCCTGCTAATTTTCAGCCGATATCGCTGCTCAACACAGATCTAAAGCTTTATGCTAAGATTTTATCGCTAAGGTTGGTGCATATCTTACCAAAATTAATTCATCCCGACCAAGTTGGGTTTGTGGCAGGAAGACAATCCTCAGATGGTACTCGCTGGTTTATTGACCTTGTTCAGCTGGTGGAATCCTTCTCTGCTTCTCGCTTTGGATGCGGAGTAGGCGTTTGACAGGGTTTTCTGGGGATATATGTCTGCTATGTTGGACAAGTTTGGATTTCAGGGTATGATAAAGTCCGCTATTCTTGCATTGTAGTCAGGTCCAGCTGCTAGAGTATTCTCTGCAGGGTTTCTGTCCGACAAATTTGATATCGCTAATGGAACTAGACAGGGTTGCCCTATTATCTTTGCCCTAGTAATGGAGCCTTTTGCAGAACATATCAGGAACAATTGTAATGTTCACGGTATATCAGTAGGCACCTCCTCACACACCATAGGCTTATATACAGATGATGTAATACTTTCTGTAACAGACCCTATTGTTTCTATTCCTGTTTGTACATACAACGCGCTCTTTATCCTAGCGTTGTTAAAAAGTGCGTTGCGCAAAAAAGAGGCGTCTGGTCAATTCTTTGGTGCGTAAAACGCTCCAAATTTTCCAATAGTCAGTGGGAGTCCTAATTATGCGCCAAAAAGTGTGCAAAAAACAGGCACAAAACACATGTAAAATGCCTGCGTTTTAAAAAGGGAGAAAACAGAAGTCTGCTGTAGGTAAAAAAAATAAATTTTTTTTTTTTGTTGCAGGTGCTGGTGGATCGTTTGTTTTTTTTTGTTTTTTTTTTTTAAATGGTTAACGGTTGTGTGCGGGAGTTCTTATTTCAATAAAAAATTGTTTTGTAAGGGTGTATTCACAAAGTGCCATTTTGACACGTTTTCGCCGTGCGGCCTAAAACCGCATTGAAAAAATGCATGCATTTTCCAATGTGCTTTTTGGCCACAGGTAGTGCAATGTCTCCCTCCTGAAGCCTGTGGTCCTGAAGCGCTACACCAAGACTCCTAGTCCTGCAGTTGCCCCCAGCGGTTCATCGGATACATCCGAGGTTAAGGAGATCCTGGACACCAAGAAAGTAGGAGGAAGAACTTTTTATTTGGTGGATAGGAGGGGGTTTGGTCCAGAAGAGAGGTCCTGGGAGCCAGAGGAGAACCTTAATGCTCCTACCCTCTTGTAGAGGTTTCTCTCCCGCTCTGGTCCCATGGGGAGGGGGCGTAAGAGGGGGGATACTGTGACACCCATGGCCGCGGACCTCACCCCCGACGGCCGCAGCCATGGATCAGTGAGTGCTGGCGTGCATTTCCTCCTCAGGAGACGCCAGCGCTTACTTCCACTTCACTCTGCTGTGTCCCGTAGGGTGCGCGTTCACGCTTGTGCCTGGCCTTAAAGGGCTAATGTGTGCACTTGAAAAGTATTTCAAATTAGCCCATGATCACCCTGGACTATAAATAGGGCCCTGCTTCTTCCTTCATTGCCTGAGCGTTGTTGTGTTTACCCATGTTAGTCTTTGAAAATGGTCCCTTAGTGTTTTCCAGTTCCCAGTGTTCCCGTACCTGCTAGCTGTCTCCTGTATCCCGTGCTACCTTGTTCCTGTGCCATAGAGAGTTAAAGTTGTGTTGTGCCGTATATTAAAGGACGGGTGTTGCGAAAAAAAAAAAATTTTAGATCAATTTGCTTTTAGTGTTTTATTAAAACATTTTTTATTTATTTGTGTGTTTGTGTTTTACTTTTTTTTTTCCAAACTTTTTCTTCTCTATGGGGGCTGCCATTTTTTTTTTCATCTCTGTATGTGTCGATTAACGACACATACAGACATGGAATACGGAACATACAGCCCCATAGAGAATTCGAACGGGAGCCGTTCCATTCACTATGCTGTACGCCGTCTGTGTGGGAACGGCGCATGCGCCGCTCCCACACAGTCCTAATGGAAGGTCTTCGGCCGAGCGACATCCAGCGCCATTTTCTTGTGGACCGGAAGCCGCGGCCGGACAGTAAGATGAATACTTCCGGTCGCGGATTCCGGACATGTGTTCTGAAGCAAGCACTAGGAGCGGAGGGAGCGGCGGCGGCAGGAGCAGGTAAGTTATCAGTGTTTGTTGGTGTTTTACTGTGTGATAACCACTGTATGTAAGCCTACTACATGGTGTATTCGCTCAAAAAATGGCGGCACATAGTGTAGGAGGCTTGAACATTCAATCCCCTCCTTTCTCCTGGCACTAGCCAGGATAAGGGAGGGGGGATTCTGTGAGCTCACTAGAGCGTGTGTGTTTACACCTAATTTGCAGCATAAAGCAATGTGGTTGCTTTACCACATGCCAATGCTGCAATTTTGGGAATTGCTCCCTCTAGTGACCAGCACAGGGAAATGTTATAAATTAGAATCTAATTTATAATATTTCCTGACTTGTGAAAAAATAAAAAAAAAATTATAACAATGTCTAATCATGTATACACTAACTATTTAACAAAAAAAAATATTTCTAGCGACACATTCTCTTTAAGCCTGCTGTGTTACACCGCGCCTGGTTTCTGCCTGCTGCCAACGTCCCATCCAAGCCTAACCATCGCTACTGTCGGAATTACCACAGGTACCCTTATTCAAACTATAGATATTTACTTGGTATCCTGTTGGCCAGTTGCTATCGAGGTACGGTCAAGTGGGTCCACACACCCATCGTGACAATATGTTTAGTGTGCACACTCTTGTTATTTCTTATTCAGTTTAGCAATCTATTTTAAAAATACGGAATAAGTAATAAGCTAATTGTATTATAGCACATCTTTCTGTCTCTTACATTTCTTGCATTGTCTTATTCTCTCTTTCTATCTCTTCCGCTGCGTCTTGTTTTGCTTGTTGCTTGTTCTTTAAATGGTTAATATTCCTTGAAAAAATGCACTCACATCTTTCCTTCTAAGAGAAAAAATCTGCCCCCCATCTTTTGCATGTAATAATCAATATGAATTTCAAGGCAATCTGGTTGTTGATCCCAGGGGTCTTATCTGCTTCACTAATGTGTGTGCTTATTCAACAGCTGCCTCTATTAGTACCACAGTTGTACAAAATGAATTAGGCACCGTTTTTTTGTACATTTTTTTTACATTTTAGGATAATTTCCTCAAACAATCATCAGGTTACAACAAATCTTTCCCTTCTTATGTTAAAATGCAAAACAAAAAAAATAAGTAAAAAAATATATTAATGTGCCATAAATAACTTAAATGCACACTAACTTTTTAAACAACTTGTACTAATCTAATAGTATACCTGATTTTATATATATATGTATATATATATATATATATATATATATATATATATATATATATATATATAAACTATGCAGTTTATTTGCTGTTAAAATTTAGTTGTGTGCGAAGTTACTGCCGCTGTGTGTCTCCATACCTTTTTACCCCTTGTTGTCCATCAAAATCTGTCCCTATTTATAGAGCAGTGGAGACAGACTACAGGAAGTGGGGGTGTATCTCTTCACTGCCTGTCAATAGAAGTCTTTGGAGTGGAGAGGGTAAGCAGGAGGAGGGAGCAGAAGCAGAGAGAGAGAGAGAGAGATACACAGACACTGCTCATACAACTCTATGGAGAGGGGAGGAGGCAGTAGTAGCAGAATGAAAAAGATACACACATATACACAGACGTGCTTCAACTTTCTGGTAGGTGTTCTTTCTCACCCCAGTGCTGGATTCACTTCTCTTTACAGCTGTATAATATCCATCCTGCTGCGCGCTCTCTGTCTCTCTCTCTCTCTCTCTGTGTGTCTCTCTCTCTGTCTCTCTCTCTCTCCATGTTTTCTTTTTTTTGTTTTGTTTTTTTCTACATTGTAGATCAGGGGTCTCAAACTCGGCCGGGTAAGTGGGCCGCATATAGAAAAAATGGGAAGTTGACAGGCCGCATTACTTTCAAATTTGATACAACACAAAATTATTGTTAATCAATTCGTTATTTGAACTACTATAACACTATATTACTATAATAATACTTTACTATAATACCGCTAGGTTTAAAATTTGAGATATTTCTCCACGTGCTTATTTCAACAATCCAACTGTAATGATGGGGGTAGGAAAACAGACAAGTGAGCCCTAATCTACCCGCCACTCAGTCCCTGCCTACTTGCAACGACCCGCCCTAGGCGACGGGGTACAACTGGGAGACGGTCCCTACGCTCAATAAGTGCACGACAGACAAACAGACAAGGGTACACAGAAGCGAGGTAAAAGGGGCAGTTGCCGACGGCAACACCGTGAGCAACAAGAGTTGTGAACGAGCCGAGTCAAACCAGGAGTGTACGAGGTACCAAACGCAGAGCAGGAGAGTAGTGAACAAGCCGAGTCAAACCAGGAGTGTACGAGGTACCAAACGCAGAGCAGGAGAGTAGTCAGTAAGCCAGGGTCAATATGAAGCAGGGTCAAATAGTTCAAGAAGCTGCAGCAGGGCCAGGAAACCAAACGAGAAGAATCACAAGCAAGGAGGAACAGGAAAGGCAGGTATAAATAGACAGAGGGCGGGAGCTAGCTCCGTCTGGCCAGGCTGTGATAGGCTCTCCCACTCCTAAGCCTGCCATCCTGAGTGGTGGAAGATGGAGTCAGTCTCACAGACATAGAAGCAGGTGCAGACTGATTACCTATGGGCGTAGACACAGAAGCTGTGCCTGGCAGATCCTTAACAGTACCCCCCCTTTTATGAGGGGCCACCGGACCCTTTCTAGATGGACCTGGTTTATTGGGGAAACGAAGGTGGAACCTCCTGACCAATACCCCAGCGTGAACATCCCGGGCGGGTACCCAAGTCCTCTCCTCAGGCCTGTATCCTCTCCAATGGACCAGGTACTGGAGGGAGCCTTGGACCATCTTGCTGTCCACAGTCTTGGCCACCTCGAATTCTACCCCCTCAGGGGTGAGAACAGGGACAGGAGGTTTCCTCGAGGGAGCCAAGGACGGAGAGCAGCGTTTAAGGAGGGAGGCATGAAACACGTCGTGTACTCGAAAAGACGGGGGCAACTCCAGTCGGAAGGAGACAGGATTGAGGACTTTAATGACCTTGTACGGCCCTATAAACCGGGGAGCAAACTTCTTGGACGGGACTTTAAGGCGCAAGTTCTTAGACGATAGCCACACCAGATCCCCGACCATAAACAAGGGGTTAGCAGAACGTCTTCTATCTGCCTTAGTTTTTTGTATGCTCTGGTACGCCTCTAGGTTCTTCTGAACCTGGGCCCAGACTGTGCACAGTTCCCGATGAACGACCTCTACCTCGGGATTGTTGGAACTACCAGGTGAAACGGAGGAGAACCGTGGATTAAACCCAAAATTACAGAAAAAGGGGGAGACCCCTGACGAGTTACTGACCCGGTTATTAAGGGAAAATTCGGCGAGGGGAATAAATGAGACCCAATTATATTGACAGTCAGAGATAAAACACCTTAAATATTGTTCTAGAGACTGATTAGTCCTCTCAGTTTGGCCATTAGTTTCAGGATGGAAGGCAGAGGAGAAGGACAGATCAATCTCCAACTTCTTACAGAAGGCTCTCCAAAACAAAGAAACAAATTGTACCCCTCTGTCAGAAACAATATTGACAGGGACCCCATGGAGACGCAGGATGTGTTTGACAAACAAGGTAGCTAACGTCTTAGCATTGGGTAGTTTCTTGAGGGGCACAAAGTGGCACATCTTACTGAAGCGGTCTACTACAACGCACACCACCGACTTGCCTTGAGGTGGAGGCAAATCGGTGATAAAATCCATGGAGATATGGGTCCAAGGTCTCTGAAGAATGGGCAAAGAACGTAGTAAGCCCGCTGGTCAGGACCTGGGAGTCTTGGACCTAGCACAAACCTCACAAGCGGCGACGTAGGCCTTAACATCTTTAGGCAACCCAGGCCACCAATAGTTTCTGGCAATGAGGTGCTTGGTACCCAGGATGCCTGGATGAACAGATAGTGCGGAGTCATGATTTTCCCTAAGTACCCTTAGCCGGAATTGCAGGGGAACAAACAGCTTGTTCTCAGGAAGGTTCCCTGGAGCTGAACCTTGATCAGCAGCAATTTCAGAGACTAAATCAGAATCAATAGAGGAAATTATTATACCTGGAGGCAAAATACAAGCAGGATCTTCCTCCGAAGGAGGGCTGGCCATGAAGCTACGCGACAGTGCATCAGCCTTAATATTTTTAGACCCAGCCCTATAGGTAACCAAAAAGTTGAATCTGGTAAAAAATAACGCCCATCGAGCTTGTCTCGGGTTTAGCCTCCGGGCAGATTCTAGGAAAACCAGATTCTTGTGGTCGGTAAGGACCGTTACCTGGTGCCTAGCCCCCTCCAGGAAGTGGCGCCACTCTTCAAATGCCCATTTAATGGCTAAGAGTTCGCGGTTGCCAATATCATAGTTACTCTCAGTGGGCGAAAACTTCCTGGAGAAGTAGGCACAGGGACGGAGATGGGTGAGGGACCTGGTACCCTGGGACAAGACAGCCCCCACTCCCACCTCGGACGCGTCAACCTCCACAATAAATGGCTCCATTTGGTTGGGCTGAACCAGCACCGGGGCCGAGATAAAGCACTTCTTATGGACCTCAAAAGCCTGGACAGCCTCAGGAGGCCAGCGGAGGAGATCAGCACCCTTGCGAGTGAGATCCGTAAGAGGCTTCGCGATGACCGAGAAGTTAGCAATAAATCTCCTGTAATAATTAGCTAACCCCAAGAAGCACTGTAACGCCTTCAGGTAGGCAGGTTGGACCCATTCCGCCACAGCCTGGACCTTGGCGGGGTCCATGCGGAATTCATGAGGAGTGAGGATTTGACCCAAAAATGGTATCTCCTGCACCCCAAACACATATTTTTCGCTCTTCGCAAACAGTTTGTTTTCCCGAAGGACCTGGAGCACCTTCCTGACATGCTCAATGTGGGAGGACCAGTCCTTGGAAAACACAAGTATGTCATCAAGGTATACTACAAGAAATACCCCCAGGTAATCTCTTAAAATCTCATTTATGAAATTCTGGAAGACCGCGGGAGCATTACACAACCCAAAGGGCATGACGAGGTATTCGAAATGACCTTCGGGCGTGTTAAACACAGTCTTCCACTCATCCCCCTCTTTGATGCGGATAAGGTTATACGCCCCCCGTAGATCAAACTTAGAGAACTATTGGGCCCCCTGAACCTGATTAAAGAGATCAGGAATCAAAGGAAGGGGATACTGGTTCCTTACAGTGACCTTATTCAAGTTACGGTAGTCAATGCATGGCCTAAGACCACCATCTTTCTTCCCTACGAAGAAGAAGCCAGCACCTACCGGAGAAGTAGAGGGGCGAATGTAACCCTTGGCCAGGCATTCCTGGATATACTCTCATGGCTTCATGTTCGGGACAAGAGAGATTAAATATCCTACCCTTAGGGAGCTTAGCTCCTGGTACCAAATCGATAGCGCAATCGTATTCTCTATGAGGAGGTAACACTTCGGAGGCCTCCTTAGAGAAAACATCAGCGAAGTCCTGAACAAACTCAGGTAGCGTGTACACCTCCTCAGGGGGAGAAATAGAATTAACAGAAAAACATGACGTCAAGCATTCATTACCCCATTTGGTAAACTCCCCAGTATTCCAGTCAAACGTGGGATTATGCAACTGCAACCAGGGAAGGCCTAAAACCAAATCGGACGATAATCCCTGCATCAACAGTACAGAGCACTGCTCCAAATGCATGGAGCCAACAAGGAGTTCAAAAACAGGAGTATGCTGTGTAAAATAACCATTAGCAAGAGGAGTGGAGTCGATACCCACTACCGGGACAGGTTTAGGCAAATCAATCAAAGGCATAGCTAGAGACATAGCAAATTCCACAGACATGATATTAGCAGAAGACCCTTAATCCACGAAGGCACTGCCGGTAGCAGACCTACCACCAAAAGAGACCTGAAAGGGAAGCAAGATTTTATTACGTTTCATATTTACGGGAAATACCTGTGCGCCCAAGTGACCTCCCCGATGATCACTTAGGCGCGGAAGTTTTCCGGCTGCTTATTCTTACGCCTAGGACAGGTGTTCACTTGATGCTTGTCATCCCCACAATAGAAGCAGAGACCATTCTTCCTGCGGAACTCTCTACGTTGTTGGGGGGACACGGAGGCCCCGAGTTGCATAGGTACCTCCGAGTCTTCCGTGGAATAACGAAGCAACGGAACCTCGGGAGGCATCATGGGGGAGTCAGAGGAGAAAACACAAAAACGTTCAAGTTGTCGTTCCCTGAGACGTCGGTCAAGTCGTACCGCTAAAGCCATAACCTGGTCTAGGGAATCAGAAGAGGGATAGCTAACTAGCAGGTCTTTCAGGGCGTTCGACAGACCCAACCTAAACTGGCACCTTAAGGCAGGGTCATTCCACCGAGAAGCTACGCACCACTTCCTAAAGTCAGAGCAATACTCCTCAACAGGTCTCTTACCCTGACGTAAGGTCACCAGCTGACTCTCGGCAAAGGCAGTCATGTCAGTCTCGTCATAAATGAGTCCGAGAGCAGAAAAGAAAAGATCAACGGAGGAAAGTTCAGGGGCGTCAGGAGCCAAGGAGAAGGCCCATTCTTGGGGCCCTTCCTGGAGGCGGGTCATAATTATACCCACCCGCTGGCTCTCAGAACCTGAGGAGTGGGGCTTTAAGCGAAAATAGAGCCTACACCTCTCCCGAAAGGAGAGAAAAGTCTTCCGGTCCCCTGAGAACCGGTCAGGCAACTTGAGGTGGGGTTCAAGAGGTGAGGTGAGGGGCACTACCATGGTAGCATCAGTCTGGTTGACCCTCTGAGCCAGGGCCTGGACCTATAGGGAGAGACCCTGCATTTGCTGAGCCAGGGTCTCAAGGGGGTCCATAGTAGTGTGAGGGACCAGGGTAGACTATGTATATGGGCTTGTGATTATGTAATGATGGGGGTAGGGAAACAGACAAGTGAGCCCTAATCTACCCGCCACTCAGTCCCTGCCTACTTGCAACGACCCGCACTAGGCGACGGGGTACAACTGGGCGACAGTCCCTACGCTCAATAAGTGCACGACAGACAAACAGACAAGGGTACACAGAAGCAAGGGAAAAGGGGCAGTTGCCCAAGGCAACACCGTGAGCAACAAGAGTGGTGAACCAGCCGAGTCAAACCAGGAGTGTACGAGGTACCAAACGCAAATAGTTCAAGAAGCTGCAGCAGGGCTAGGAAACCAAACAGAAGAATCACAAGCAAGGAGGAACAGGAAAGGCAGGTATAAATAGACAGAGGGTGGGAGCTAGCTCCGTCTGGCCAGGCTGTGATAGGCTCTCCCACTCCTAAGCCTGCCATCCTCAGTGGTGGAAGATGGAGTCAGTCTCACAGACATAGAAGCAGGTGCAGACTGATTACCTATGGGTGTGGATATAGAAGCTGTGCCTGGCAGATCCTTAACAACGGTAGAACAATCTCTATAAAAAGTTGGAGCAATGTGTCTTTGAGAGATCCTCTCTTCCCTTTCTATCCTTTCTGCGCAGGGTTTCAAGATGGATTCCAGCAAAGTGTCTGCCGTGTTTAATTGGCCTCGTTCCCAAGGTCTTTGTGCAATTCAGCGTTTCCTGGGATTTGTTACGTCTACTGGCAATTTATTTCTCACTTCTCTTAGTTGCTGGCGTCTATAACAGCCCTAACGAAGAAAGGTGTAAACACCAAGAACTGGACCCCATAGGCTGAATCGGCTTTTCTTCAATTGAAAGAATAATTTTCTGCCTCCCCGATTTTGCAACATCCAGACATCTCCAAGTAATTCTTCCTTGAGGTAGATGCCTCTTCTGTTGGTGCAGGTGCAGTCCTGACGCAAAAGGGTCCTACTGGTAAGACTGCAACCTGCGGTTTCTTCTACATGTTATTTTCTCTGGCCAAGAGGAATAATTCCATAGGAGATCTGGAGCTTCTGGCCCGTAAGTTGGCTTTGGAAGAGCGGAGACATCTTCTGGAAGGGGCTGTGCATCCTGTAGTCCTCTTCACAGACCATAATAATTTTGTCTATCTACGGAACACACAACGTTTGAATCCGCACCAGGCAAGATGGGTGCTCTTCTTTGCCCGATTTGATTTTATGTTGCACTTCCATCTGGCTGAGAAGAATACTAGGGCAGATATCCTGCTTCAGTCACCAACAGAGTTAAGGATCCGCAACATATTATTAATCTTCTCATATATGGCACCGGTCCTACTGAAAAGTCCTGATAAGACCTTTGTTCCTTCGGCCAGAAGAAGGAGAGTGCTTACTTGGGTACATGACTCTAAACTGGCTGTTCACGTCGGAGTTCGTAAAACTCGGGAACTCAGTTATCATTAGTTCTGGTGGCCATCTATGGTCCAGGATGTTCAGGACTATGTTGCAGCAGCTCCTGGAACAACCAAACCCTGTTGCCCCAGGACTATTTAAGGCACCTCCACTATCTACCAGGAGCCTGAGCAACATTGAAACATCCTTGTTTGTATCCGCTGTCACGATCTGTTGTCAGCCTGTATCCAGTTATCTGCTACCAGCCTGTATTCAGTCCCCTATTTCGGTCTGCTGTCAGCCTGTATCCAGTTTTGCGCTACCAGCCTGTATCTAGTTCGTTATTGCTGCCAGTTGTCAGCCTGTATCCAGTTATTCACTGGCTGTCGGATATCTGCCTGTATAAAGTCATCTGCTATCCACCAGTGTCCAGCTATCTGCCATCAGCTTCCATCCAGCTACACGCTGTTAGTCTGTCTCCTACCATCGGTGTCAAGCCTGAAGCTTCTACCCTTCATTGTACCATCTGCCAGAGCCTGTTTCTAGTCCGCTTGGCTGGCAGCTACTCCGCCAGGATCACCTCAAAGACTAGATCCAAAGACTAGATGCCTGCATAGGGGTTAAAGGGGGAAAATTGGGGAGGCTACTTTGATAACGTCTTTAGAAGTGGACCTAAGCCAAACTGGTGGAGTAGCCCAGAGGGTCCACAACTTGCTGTTCATAACAAGGATTCTTCGAAAACCTTCATCAGTGTTGAACTTACTGATCTAATTATAAAGTCTTACGGATATGGAACATGGTATCTATAGAATCCTCCAAACTTAACTAGGGGTTGCCAAAAAGGGTTCATGCAGAGCTAAAAGAGTATTGCGGCCGTTTCATTTTCGGGATCGGCATCGATCTTGGCAGTTAGACATTCATATTTTAGAAAGTGATGGGATATCTTTGCAATATTCCATCACTTTATTAGATGGGAAAACCCCTTTTATCCTCTATATCTTTTTTGTTGCTATGATCTCTATCGCCAGGTTGTGGAAATCTCCTTCCACTACTTTAGATCTGGTGAAAGCAAAACTGAGATTGATAATTGATAGACTGCTATATCAAACATCTTGCTTATAACAGGGTCAGTGCCACAGGATTGGCATAGGTCTGATGTAAGTTTGTGTAACCCAGATAAAAAGGTAGAATGCCAGAAAGAAGCCAAGTAAATGGTTGGAATGCACATCTGTATGTTCTAACTTTTTGTCTTGTTCAGACCGCTTAGTCCAATGCAGAGCCAGCGTTATCTGAGATAACAATGTCACCTCTCATTTAGTTTCCCACAACTATTTGGAGCTTAGCAAATCTATCTATTTAGCTCACAGTTACCCCCCAACGTATGCTGTGGAGACCGAGAACACAACTAGCATATGTAAACTGCAAAATTATGTTCAAAGGTTCATAGACTGAATCACGCTCTGCCCCTGCTAACTATTGATACCATTAGCCGTTGAACACATCCTTGCAACTTCAGGATACCAATGGCTATAGTATTACTCATATTCCCCTCTCCACACCTATATAAATATATACTTATACACCAATACATAACGCAGTCATAAGTGATATTCATTGTGCTAACAGCCATCCTTACATAATACTTTGTTCATACAGTAACTTCTTACTTACTGCATACTGACTAAACAACATTATTATAGCAAACCAAAATAATTTTCTTTCTTTCTCTTTCTTTCTTTCTTTCTTTCTTTCTTTCTTTCTTTCTTTCTTTCTTTCTTTCTTTCTTTCTTTCTTTCTTTCTTTCTTTCTTTCTTTCCAGTAAAAGGTAGAACCAAATAACTATTGACTAACTTCCGTTGTCTGTAAAGGAATTTTAAGGCATGAACTTAAAAGTATCCTTCGAAAAATAAGATAACAGATAACCAGTATGGCTTCATGACAAACAGGTCGTGTCTAACGGAAATATTAATTTTCTATGAAGAAGTACGAGGAAATCTGCATGTTGGTAATGCTGTTGGTGCTCTACAGTATATCTGGATTTTGCAAAAACAATTTATACTGTACCTTACAACAGCCTTGTACTGAAGTTACAGATGGGAGTTAACTGAGAGAGAAATGTCAATAGACTATTACAGTCTCAAGAAAAGAAAGGTACAATACAATCCCTCCTCCGGAGACGAGGAAGTGGCAGTGGGAATACATACAGAGCCTTGTGTGTGTGTGTGTGTGTGTGTGTGTGTGTGTGTGTGTGTGTGTGTGTGTGTGTGTGTGTGTGTATAGTGTTGCTTTTCTACCTAAACTAGGTTTTCAGCACTACAATAGAAGTGTCCTTAAAGGCAATGTGTTGCCAGAAAAACATGTTTGTTTTTTTAAATTAAACATTTAGTGTGTGGGTGATTAAACATTGTTCAAATTTTTTTTATTTTTTTCACGAGTCAGGAAATATTATAAATTGGATTCAATTGGATTCAAATTTATAGTATTTACCATTTCTGGTCACTAGATGGAGCCATTCCCAAAAGAATGTGGTAAAGCAACCACATAGCTTTTCTGCTGCAAAATTGGGTAAAAAGCCCTCGCTCTAGTGAGCTCTCAGCATCCCCCCCTCCTTTATCCTGGCTAGTGCCGGGATAAACGAGGGGTTTGAACGGTGTAACCTCCTACACTGTGTGTCGCCATTTTTTGAGCTAACACACAGTGTAGTAGGTTTACATACAGTAGTAAACACACACAAACACGAACATACATTGAAATCTCTTACCTGCTCCTGCCGCCGCGGCTCCCTCCGGCCCGTCCGCTCCGTCTGCTGCCGCTGGTCCAAGTGCACAAGTCCGGAAGCCGCGACCGGAAGTAGTAATATTACTGTCCGGCCGCGACTTCCGGTCCACAGGAAAATGGCGCTGGACTGTGTGGGAGCGGCGCATGCGCAGTTCCCACACAGACGCCGTACACACAAGTGAATGGGACGGGAGCCGTTCGCAGTCCCTATGGGACTGTGGCTGCCGTATTCCATGTCTGTATGTGTCGTTAATCGACACACACAGAAATGGAACAAAAAATGGCAGCCCCCATAGGGAAGAAAAAGTGTAAAAATAAGAAAAAGTAAAACACAAACACACAAATAAATATAAACGTTTTTAATAAAGCACTAACATCTTGAACATATGAAAATTTTTTTTGTGATGACACTGTTCCTTTAAAGCTTACCTAACTTTAAGGGCCCATTCACACGAGCGTGAATAACGTCCGTGTGCTGCGCATGGAAATCACACACAGCACACAAACCCATTGATTGCAATGGTCCGTTCACACATTTGTGAGTTTTCACGCAGCGAGAGTCCGCGCCTATTGAAGTCAATGGGTGTGTAAAAACCATTGCCGTGCCAGGACGTTTATCCGAATCTGCAGCGGCTGCAGGCGATGTCTGTTCAGTCTTCCATGGCTCCGGTCAAGTACCTGTGGAAGAAAGATCACCTTGTGCTGTGAAACAAGCTGGGTATGAAGGAAGAGACGTGTATGACGCTGATTGATCAGCATCATACACTTTTCTTTACAACGCCCACTTGGTGAAAAGTAAAAAAAAAAGTTGAGCATTTTGAACAAATTATCATAAAATGAAAAATGATCATATCTTTGTTAAAAATAAAAGTTTTTTAAAAAAAACAAAAAAACGTTATCTACATTAAAGCGCCTATTAGATTAGGTAGAAGATAGGGCAGTTATAAACTGGTGACAGAGCCCCTAACTTTTTTCTCCAGGTTGTTGTTATACCAAATTTATATAGTTTATTTTATGTTTTAAGATTTGTACATATTTTTTAAATTCATTTGTTTTTGTGTTGCTACATTCTGAGAGCCATAAAAAAAAAAAATTCAAGCGTCAACAGAGTTGTAAGAGGGCTTTTTGCAGGATGAGTTTTATTTGTAAATAGCACCATTTTGGGGTACATATAACCTATTACCTTTTTTTTTTGAGGAGGGTATTGGGAAAAAACCCAGCAATTCCACTAGTTTTTCTGTGTTTTAAATTTACACCGTTCAGCATAAATAATGTGTTACCTTTATAATAAGTATGATTATGGCGATAATAAATATGTATAGTTATTTTTATGTTTTAATATTTTTGCACAATAATAATTATTTTTTTTTAAATAAATACTATTGTCACCAAATTCCAAAAGCCATAACTTATATTTTTCCATCAATCCAGCTGTATGCGGACTTGTTTTTTGTGGGACGAGTCATATTTTTTAATAGAACTACTTTGGGGTAAATATAATTTATTGTTTAACTTTTATGAAATTTTTGGGTTTTGTTTTTTTTACGCAGACCAATGTGTTGACTTTATTATATAGGTCGTTACAATCGCAGAGATGTGTGTGTGTGTGTGTGTGTGTGTGTATATATATATATATACATATATATATATATGTATGTATGTATGTATAATTGAAAACATTTTCAACAGTTTTGCGGCATCGAAGTGGTTAACTGGTCCGAATCGGAGGTAACTCCGTTTCTGGTCATTGCAGCAGGATGTTTGCTGTATATTACAGCCGGCACCTGCCGTGAATGGCGTGAACACAGCTCCTATACCTGTGCCATCCACTGGATGTATTATAACGCTCTAATTGCTGTCAATAGACCGCAATATATGCATAATGGTACGCCTGTTTGCACAAACAGGTTAATGAATGAAAACGTTAGTGAATGTATAATAATGCACCTATGCTACAGTAATAGCATAAAATACTATTACTGAAATACTACTGCACAGTCTTGGGTATACTGATACTTTTAGGAAAATAAGCAGCAACGAGTCAAGTACTGGCTGCAAAAGCAAACCTGATTTTAGGGTGTATAATAAGAGAGATACAACCTATGATCCGAATCTAATATGGCAATGTAATATTCAGAGTGCTTTATCCCCTTGCGCCCTGCGTTGTACTGTTAAGTCTTGGCAGGGAGGTAGTTATCAGAATATTAGTATGGCATGACGTTTACTTTCACAGTGTCAAAAGAGAAGGTGACAAAGCTTTATCACAGCCCATTGCCTAAGAGGCTCTGGCACGGATGGGGCTAGATGTGGCAGGCTGTGCCAGACGTGGCCGATGGTACCAGGGATGGCAGATTACACCAGACGTGGTGTATACCAGCATGCGTGGCAGGTTGCGCCAGACGTGCGGATGATACCAGGGATGGCAGATTACACCAGAAGTGGCGTATACCAGCAGGCGTGGCAGGGTTGCGCCAGACGTGGCGGATGATACCAGGGATGGCAGATGACACCATACGTGGTGTGTAACAGCAGGTGGCACCACACGACTCCAACACTGGACAGGCTCAGGGAAAAAACACAGCACGGGCTACAGGATACGGGTAGCAGGGCACGGAAAACTGGGAGCAGAATAACACTAAGGGACCATTTGCAATACGAACATGGGAAAACTACAACAACACTCAGGCAAGAAGTGAAAGGGCAGGGCCCTTTTTATAGTCCATGGTGGTCTGTGAAATAATTCATTACATATGCGCACACTGGCCCTTTAAGGCCGGGAACCAGCGCGTGCCCCCTTGCGTACATTGCAGGACAGAGCGGCCAGATGAGCTGACATCTCCCGGGAAAGAGACGACGGCCAGGGGAGGAAGGTCTGCGGTCACGGCCGTCAATAGGTAAGGGGAGGCGGCGGTCCGCGACTGCGGCCATTACAGACTTCACACAATTAATTGGTGAACTAAACTAGGTAGAACACACTACGGATATAATCTTTATCACCTTGAATGTTAGTGCCTTTTATAGTAATTCAGCCTAAAAAAAAATTCTAACGAGATAGGGACATAATCCCAACACAAACCGACTTCCTCCTTAAAAACATGGAATTCATTCTAAAAAATAATATTTTCACCTTTAAACAAGTTCTCTTTCATCAAATTAAAGGCACAGTAATGGGGACCCACGTGGCCCGAAGCTATGCGAAACTATTCATGGGGGATTTCGAAGACCTACATTTGTGATTATCCCTGGGCCAAACCTCATAATCTATAAAAGATACATAGACGACCTATTCTTTTTGTGGAGGGGTGATATGGAGAAAGCTCTACACTTCCTCAACTCTCTTAACAACAATACCTGGGGTCTCACATTTACCAGCGCCCTAAAATGACATGGCCATTGAATACCTGGACCTTGTCATCTCACACACAAATCATACCTTCATAATGAAAATCTTTTTAAAAAAAAGTTGATACAGTTATTTGGAATACACAAGTGGCCATTTCTGCAACGATATTCCATTTATTTAGTATAAAAAGATAAGAAAAAACGACACCCTAGACCAGACATGGGCAAACTACGGCCCGCGGGCCACATACGGCCCGTTAGGCTTTTTAATCCGGCCCGCCGAACTTGTCCAAATAATAGTAAAAAACTCCTTTTTTTTCCCCTTTCCCTGCAATGCCCACGTTTTCCCAATAGATGGCGCACTCAAAACACATTGACCGTTGTTAACCCCTTAACGCCGAAGGACGGATATATCCGTCCTCAGCAGCTGCTAGTTCGCGCAGGAGGACGGATATATCCGTCCTGTGATCGCGCGGGTACTGACAGTTTACCCACGCGATCAGCGGCACGGCTGTTATACACAGCCTGGCTCCTGCTGCAACTGCCGGAATCGAAGCACGCGCCGATTCCGGCAGTTTAACCCATTAAATGCCGCTGTCAACAGTGACAGCGGCATTTAATGTGTTTGACAGAGGGGGGAACTCCCTCTGTCTCCCGATCGGCGCCCCCGCAAACAAATCGCGGGTCGCCGTCGGGTTTCCATGACAGCCGGGGGTCTAACAAAGACCCCCAGGTCTGTCTTCAGCATCTGCCTGTTAGGCGATGCCAGAGGCATGACCTAACAGGTTGCCTGTCAGTTTTACACTGACAGGCAATAATGCTTTGGTATACGAAGTATACCAAAGCATTATATATGCGATCGGCATATCGCATAGTGAAGTCCCCTGGTGGGACTAAAAAAAAAAAAGTAAAACCGTTAAATAAAGTTTGTGAAAAAAAAAAAAAAAAAAATTACAGTCAAAGTCAAATAAAACTACTTTTTTGCCCCAAAAAGTGGTTTTATTTAATAAAACGGTCAAAACAAATCACACATACACATATATGGTATCCCCGCGATCGTAACAACTTGACCAATAAAATGAACACATTAATTAAACCGCCGGATGAACGGCGTCCAAAGAAAACGCAAAAAACAACGGCAAAATTCTCTCTTTTCTCCCATTCCCCCCATAAAAAATAAAATAAAAGTTCATCTATAAGTCCTATGTTCCTCAAAATAGTACTAATGAAAACTACACATTGTCCCGCAAAAATCAATCCCACGTACGGCCACATCGACGGAAAAATAAAAAAATTACGCCTCTTGGAACGCGGCGATGCAAAAACAAGTAATTTTTTTCTAAAAGGGTTTTTATTGTGCAAACGTAGGAAAAACATATAAAACCTTTACACATTTGGTATCCCTGTAATCGTGCCGACCCATAGAATAAAGTTAACATGTTATTTACGCTGCATAGTAAACGGCGTAAATTTATAACGTGAAAATTAATGCTGGAATAGCTGCTTATTTTCAATTCTCTCCTAAAATAAAGTTAATAAAAGTTAATCAATATGTTATAAGCATCTAAAAATGGTACAATTACAAAATACAACTCGTCCCGCAAAAAACAAGCCCTTATACGGCTATGTCGACGGAATAAAAAAAGAGTTACGACTCTTGGAATGCGACCGTGGAAAAACAAAAAATAATCCTTGGTCATTAACGTGCAAAATGGCCCGGTCATTAAGGGGTTAATGTGGCGCGTATTTCTCTTTATTTCACTTTAATTTTCACTTCGTTTCACGTCACCATTAAGCCCTTCGGTTTTCAAAGAGTACAATATCAGCCGTCACTTTGCCACGAAGCATGCAAACTATGCTAGCAAGCAGTCAACACAAGAACGGGCGGCTACTGCTCAGAGGTTGGCAGCTAATTTACAGAGTCAACAGAACTTTTTTCTTGATAAATCACAGTGCGTATGTTATTTTAATCTATTTACATTTCCTTCTCCCAGTATCTGCGAAATAGTATGTAAATGCCATATCTTGCATATTCCTTGAGACAAATTTATTAACTGATAAGGGCTATTTTTCACATTTGAAAGACAGTTAATAAATTGGGTTGTAGTGTTCTTACTGTGCTATGAGGTTTGCACACACTACATTTAATGCTTTAGTATATCCGGCCCAAACACTCCCTCCAAATGCTCCTGGCCCGGCCCCTCTGTCAAATTTTAGAACCCATTGTGGCCCGCGAGTCAAAAAGTTTGCCCACCCCTGCCCTAGACAAAGAGTTCTACGCCCAATCCAGAATTTTAAATGCCCGTTTCTGGGAAAAAGGCTATCCTAAACACCTATTAACAGAAGCAATCAAGAAATAATCTAAACCGTCCCAAGAAGAATGCTTAGCCCCAAGAAAATGCCCTTCACACAAAAAAGACTAAGTTACATCTATCTGTATCCTCAATTTCACCACCACTTACATCACTGCACACCAAAAAAATCAGTGAAAGCCTTAGAAAGCATTGGCGCATATTAGAGCTTGACCCCTGTCTAAAACCCATCCTACGAACCAAACCAACAATAACATTTAGACGTGACCCTATTTTAAAGAATATGCTGGCCAGTAGCAAAATCCGCCAGTGGAATAAAGAAAAAATCCCTACCAATCCCCCAGGACCAATAGGGAGCTACAAATGCGATACCAAGTGATGTTCATGTTGCAATATCATTACTCACAAACTACTTTTACTTTCACTGGAGCGACGGAAGACTGAACAGACGTCGCCTCCATCCATGCCAGGATGTTTATCCGAATCTGCAGCGGCTGGAGGCAATGTCTGTTCAATCTTCCGTCGCTCAGGTGAAGGACCTGTGGGAGGAAGTCACATCACAGCGTGATCTCGCTGTGCTCTGAATCAAGAATAGAAACAATAGAATAGAAAAAAACACCCAGTTGGGCATTTAGAAAAAATTAGCAGAAATGTAAAAATTTTCATAACTTGCTCAATAATAAACTTTTTTTTTTTAAACCATAGTTAGCTACATCAAAGCACCTATTAAATTAGGTAGGAGATAGGCAAGTTATAAACTGGTGACAGAGCCTCTTTAAGTTCTGTGAACATTAAATTACACAGCATTTTAATTGCTCTTCTGGTTCTATAATTTACAAAATAACCTGCAGCATAAATTAATGACAGACATGCTTATTTCAATGCTATGTCACTTATTCGGTAATTTGCAGTTGTTTCTGAGAATTTGCAGGATATATTTGCGTCTTCGCGACCAGCGCTGCAGGCTTGGATTCCAAGGGTATGTATGATATTTACGTTTACCCCGCCCTCCAACCACTGATGGACACATTACTCGATATTACTGCAAATAGGGAGAAATGTGTCAATCAGCAGCTGGTGGTGGAGGGGTGAATATCATGTTTAGCATTCTCAACATGCCCCTATCAAAGCTGCCCGCTTTAGCATTTTGTCTAAAAAAAGTTAGAAACCACCGAAGAAAAGTTCTGAGATGAGTCCAGCAGCATCCTGCGCATGCGCAGTGAAGCAAGGTGTACCAACCTCGGGTTCAACTGCACATGTGGAGAATGCTGTACTCCTCTCAGGACTTTACAAATGCTGAAACCTTTTTATCCTTACTGCAGCAGTTCAACTCAATCTTCCATTCACTGTGTCTTTCCATTTATTGGGTAAAATTAATGTTTTGTACATATGAAAAAACACATTCATTTCCATTCCCAAATCGTAATATAGAATATAATAATAATGTATTCACCAAAATCTAAGTTATAAAATTCTATACATTAGTATAGGGATGCATGATGCATCGAAACTTCGATACTGTTTCGATGTAAGCGGTTAGATGCCGTTATTTCATGTATTTCGATACTAAGCTGTGCGGCCGCGCAGCTTCGTATAGTAATACATGAATGTATGAGAGCGGGGCTGCGGCTGTGTGATACAGCCATTGCCCCGCTCCTGAGAAGTGCGCGCGGTCAGCATGATATGATGCAGCAGACGCTGCACTAAAGAGTGGCGGCACTGAAAACAGAACATGGCGGGCGCACTGCAAACCCCCCCTTATGTTCTGTCTTCAGTGCAGGCGCCGCCGCTCATTAGTGCAGCGCTGGTCGCATCACTTATTGTTAGGAGCGGGGCAATGGCTGTATTATGCAGCCGCAGTCCCGCTTTAACGGCGGAGATCAGAGAAACCTCTGACCTCCGCCACTATTCCCCTGAATGCTGCGATCAAAGCTGACCGCAGAATTCAGGGGAAAATGAGAAGGGGGGATGCCCTTTGGATCACGTCACGGGGAATTCCTGTGACGCGATCAAAGGCCAAACCATATATGGGCAGACAGCCCAGGGTCCATTGATGGACCCCAGGGCTGTCAGAACATACTTAAGTATGCCCTAACAACAGGAAATATGGTCAGACAACTGCCTGTGTACTATTAGTACACAGGCTAATGTGCTGCCATATAGATATGCCAGTACATTAAAGTTTAAAAATAAAAAAGTAAAAAAAAATTAATGTTAAATAAAAAAACACACACATTACAATAAACATTAAAATAAGCCTCAATACATAAAATATACACGTATTCGGTATCGTCGCGACCGTAATAACACATTTATAGTGTCATTTATGTTTACGCTGTTATAAAATAAAAAACTGCTTTCTTTCACTTATTAATGTGAGGCACGTGGTGTTATGAATTTTGAACTTCCATGTGCCTCACATTAATAGTAATTAACCCCATCATGTACCTCACACATTAACCCAATGTTGTCCATTATGACTGAGAAACATGATGGGATTAATTACTATTAATGTGAGGTAATGGAGGTTCAAAATTCATCACACCACATGCCTCACATGAGAAAATTTGAGAACTTTTTTTTATTATTATTGTTGCCAAAAGTATCATTTTGGTATCGAGTATCGCAATACTACACGAAGTATCGGTATCGAAGTCCAAATTCTGGTATGGTGACATCCCTAAATTAGTAGAAAAAACAAAAAACCTCTTAAAGTAATTGCAAAATAAGTGATTGCTTAAATCAATTAACTACTAGGGTTAAATGAACCAAAGCTCAAGTAAACAATTTTCCATAATGATGTTTATTATAGTTCTCCCTAGAGCAATAAATAATCAGATTAATAAGAAATCATCATTATATTATCCACTATATAAATGAACTTTAACGACAAACAATCTGAGATCCTTAGTGGTCTAGCATCACAGTGTGTGTTCCCTCCAGAAGACTGATCTCATGGGTTCCACTGTCTGGCTTGTCACTCTCATTTGGTGATGCATACTTAGTACCGTTTTCTTTGTACCCTCTTGAGAGGTTAACATGATGTGAAATACTGATTATTTGGAAGGAATTCAATAAGATACTTTTAATGAGCCTTTAATTTATACAACAATCCTTTTTTTATTAATCTGTGTAAATTAAATTAATTTATAATAAACCTTTTTTACGAAAAAGCAGCATAAGTGACTGATCATAAAATATACAGTAGCTTCTACTCTCTTTAAAAAGTTGGCATATATGATGAACAACAGATAAACAATAATAAAAATCTGATCACAAACTCCAGTTACTCATGAAGGAGACAAAAGTTGAACAAATCCAAGCAGACATCAACCTGCACTGTACCTACGTTTTGTTTTTTTTAGATCAGGGGTAC
Organism: Rhinoderma darwinii; assembly: GCF_050947455.1. Lineage (NCBI taxonomy): Eukaryota > Metazoa > Chordata > Amphibia > Anura > Rhinodermatidae > Rhinoderma > Rhinoderma darwinii. The sequence goes on along the minus strand of NC_134687.1, from coordinate 240,566,439 downwards.
CCTTTGAGTAGTTGCAACAGACAACAACACAGCATTGAATCACAGGTTTTGAACAGGGGCATAACTAGAAAAGACTGGGCCCTATAGCAAACTTTTGACTGGGCCATCCCTCCCCAGCAAGCAATACCCCCATCCACCACATCCCCCGCCCTCCCGACAATGAACATTTATCAGTTCTGTGTGCAATGTAAAAATACATCTAGGCCACCAGTGTACTCTTAATAACCTTTAGTTATAGGGTTACAAAAATTGTAACAAACTGATATTTTAACATTTATCACTTAATTATGTTATTTTATAGTTATAATAGTTATTTAAATTAACTAAGCCCAAATTTAAAGCACCAAGACACACCTCTGTAGATAATGCCACATACCCCCCTTGTAGATAGTGCCACACACAACCCCCCTCGTAGATAGTGCCACACACAACCCCCCTCGTAGATAGTTCACACGCAACCCCCTTGTACATAGTGCCACACGCAACCCCTTTGTACATAGTGCCACACACAACCCCATTGTACATAGTGCCACACACAACCCCCATTGTACATAGTGCCACACACAACCCCTCTTGTACATAGTGCCACACACAAACCCCCCTCGTACATAGTGCCACACACAACCCGCATTGTACATAGTGCCACACACAACGACCCATTGTACATAGTTCCACACACAACCCCCTTGTACATAGCGTTACACATAACCCCCCCTTGTAGATAGTGCCACATAACACCCTTGTACATAGTGCCACATAGCCACCCTTTTACATAGTGCCACACAGCCACCCTTGTACATAGTGCCACATAGTCCCCCTTGTACATAGTGCCACATAGCCCCCTTGTACATACTGCCACAAAGCCCCCTTGTACATACTGCCACAAAGCCCCCTTGTACATAGTGCCATTTATCCCCTCTTGTGCATACTGCCACACAGCCCCTCCTTGTGCATAGTGCCACACAGCCCCTCCTTGTACATAGTGCCACACAGCCCCCCTTGTACATAGTGCCACACAGCCCCCCCCCCCCTTGTACATAGTTCCACACAGCCCCGAGAGCCCTCCCTTGTACATAGTGCCACCCCAGACAAATTAAAAAAACGTATACTCACCTAGCCCCGTTCCCGCAACGAACAGAGCAGCCTGAGATGGGACCCGTGCGTAGGCCGATATGATGATCACGTCATCATGCCGGCCTGCTTTTTAACCCTGTCCCAGCGCCTTTTAGAATGCAGGCCTAACGTGGCCTGTAGCCTAGTAAACGGCAGAGCAGGGAACTAGCTGCATTTAAACACATCCCAGTCCGAGATATGTGCCGGATGGCACTGGCCCCCTCATGCCGCAGGCCCCCATACCAGCCACTATGGCTGCTACAACAGTAGTTATGCCACTGGTTTTGAACCTCTCTAATAAAGTTCTGAGTATACTGGAAATGGCTGTGTTAAGCAAAAGATTACCTTTTTGTCCCCACATCAGATTTTTGCATTCTTAACTGGATTAAGGATCTGCATTTATTTGCACGTCGACTGTACTGGCATAAATTCTTTCAGCAGCAGGAAAAAGGACTGCACTTGAGCTGGGCATCTCTAGGGATATTGTAGCAGATGTGAAACTATTACAGGAACTGAGCAAGTGGGGTGTAGACCATTTGCAGTTCTAAAAAATAAGTACACAAAAGTGTGTTTGTTAACATAGTCTCTAACAAACACACAACTCGAAACATCCAGTTGCCCCGTTACAACTGTAATATTGAATAAATGCTAGCACTAAGGTTGTTAGAAAGGGATAGCTCAATAACAATCAAACCCTCAGATAAGGGGGTAATATGGTGGTATGGAACACCACGCATTATCAAAGGTTTGTGAGGTACTGGTATTAGACAGAATGGTAAATGAGATTCTGATGAATACTGTGATAAATAGGGGAGGAAATGTGTTGGGAGAGCTGGAGGCATAATATTTGGGTGAAATTAGTGTAGGAGCAGGTTCCGGACAGGGTCGCCCCTTTTAAGGCGGGTGCTCCATATTGGCACTAGTGACTGTGTCCTTCACGTTTAAACGGGCTAATAGGGACAGTGGACGTGTCCTCCTTGCATGTGGACTACATATAGGAGTTACCTGAGCCTCATCTTTCACTTTGATGCACACGCTGTAGGAGCACATCTGGTAAGATCACTCCCGTTTTTATTATATGCATACATTATTATGCGGCTGGTGCAGCACTGACTGGACAATGTCATGTCTTATTGAGGAGTATGACAAGTAGATTTGGATTTGATTAACTTTTAACTCCGTGAGTAATTGTTTTAGGTAATCATATTTTTGTTTATCTGTTGTTTGTCATATGTACAAAACGTTTTAACCCCTTGCCTCTGCAGCCAGTTTTGACCTTCCTGACACATCCTCATTTTTCAAATCTGACATGTCTCACTTTATGTGGTTATAACTTATTTTACTTATCCAAGCGATTCAGAGATTATGTTACGTTACATAGTTGATAAGATTGAAAGATGACACAGGTCCATCAAGTTCAACCTATAATCCTACCGTGTTTATCCAGAAGGCAAAACCCTCAAGAGGTTGATGCTAATTGCCTCATTAGGGGAGAAATTCCTCCCTGACTCCAAATATGGCAATCAGAATAAATCCATAAATCAACGTCCCATCTCCAGAATCTAGTACTCATAACCTGTAATATTATATTTTTCAAGAAAGGCATCAAGGCCCTTCTTGAACTTGTTCAAAGAATCAACCATGACAACATCCTGTGACAGAGACCTCCATAGCCTCACTGTAAAGAATCCCCATCTGTGATGGTGAAACATTTTTCCTCTAGACGTAGAGGATGCCCCATTGTCCTTGTTACAGGCCTAGGTGTAAAAATATCATTAGAAATATCTTTGTACTGTCCAATTCTATATTTGTAAATTGTAATTAGATCGCCCCTAAGCCGTCTTTTTTCTAAACCGAATAGCCCCAAGTTTGATAACCTTTCTTGGTACTGCAATCCACCCATTCCCTTAATTACCGTATTTTTCGGACTATAAGACGCAGTTTTTAGCAAGAATAAGTCTTGTTAAAAAGTCCCTGCGTCTTATAGTCGTCAGTCAAGGGACCCGCTTCTTACTTAACCCCTTCCCGACCCATGATGTGCCGCCACATCATGGAGTGGATGATGTTTGGAGCGGGCTCACGTTCTGAGCTCCATACACTGCAGGTGTCCACTGTGTTTTACAGCTGACACGCTGCTCTAACGGCCAAGAACAGCGATGGCGCTGTTCCTGGCCGTTTAACTAGTTAAATGCCGCAGTCGATAGTGACCACTGCATTTATAAGGGTCTTCCCATAAATGTCAGATAGATGCGGGTCCCACCTATCTCTAGAACGGGGCCACCTAAACCCCGTTCTAGCTTACTCGCTCAGCTGTTTCCCGGCCACTTCCTGGTGAGGTGGTCGGGAGTTATGGAAACAGCCGAGTGCTCGCTGAGCTACGCTGTTTCCGTAACGCCCATAGAAGTGAATGGGAGTTACGTTAACAGAGTAGCACCGCGAGCTACACTGTTTCCGGAACTCGGTAGCTTCGAAAACCGTCTTCATGGTCAAGTTACGGAAACAGCGTAACTCGCTGAGCTATACTGTTTCCGTAACGCCCATAGAATTGAATAGTAGTTACGGAAACAGCGTAGCATGCTACGCTGCTTCTGTAACTGCCATTCACTACTATGGGAGTTACGGAAACAGCGTAGCTCAGCGAGTTACGCTGTTTCTGTAACTCATCCATGTATTGCAGTGTATTGTACCAAATCGCTGGTTCAAGTTCCCTAGGGGAACTAATAAACTGTGTAAAAAAAAAAGAGTGTAAAAAAAATATTAAAAGTTAAAAAAAAAACACTTTTCCCATTTTTCCCCAAGAACAATGTTACATAGTTATAGTTACATAGTTAGTACGGCTGAAAAAAGACACATGTCCATCAAGTTCAACCAAGGGACGGGAAAAGGGATGGAAAAAATTTCTACACATAGGAGCTAATATTTTTTTGTTCTAGGAAATTATCCAACCCTTTTTTAAAGCCATCCACTGTCCCTGCTGTGACTAGCTCCTGTGGTAGGCTATTCCATAGATTCACAGTTCTCACAGTAAAGAAGCCTTGTCGCCTCTGCAGCTTGAACCTTTTTTTCTCCAGACGGAGGGAGTGCCCCCTTTGTAAAAATTTTAAAATAAGAAATGCAATAAAAAGTGATAAAAAAAAAATCTTATGTACCAAAAAATGGCTTTCAGAATGTGGTGAAACAGAACAAATATTTTTTTTTAACAAATGATTTTTGCTCAGGAAAACATTTCATATTTTACTACTTTTACAATTTTCTGTTGTCTAAAACCTGGGTGCGTCTTATAGTCACGTTCGTCTTATAGTCCAAAAAATACGGTACCTTCTTTGCACCCGTTCTAGTTCAGCCATGTCCTTCTTATACACAGATGCCCAAAATTGTACACAATATTCCGTATCTGTACTGACTAGTGATTTGTATAGAGGCAAAACTATGTTCTTGTCATGAGCATCTATGCCTTTTTTTAAGCATCCCATGATTTTATTTGCCTTGGCAGCAGCTGCCTGGCACTGGTTGCTAAAGGTAAATGTACTGTCCACCAATATCCCCAATTCTTTTTCAGTAGTAGTTTTACCCAGTTTTTTACAATTTAATGCATAATTGTAATATTTGTTTCCTTGGCCCAAGTGGATAACCTTACAATTATCGACATTAAACTTAATTTGCCATTTCTCTGCCCAAGCCTACAGCTTCTACAAATCCCTCTATAGTATTACCTTATCCTCCTCTGTGTTGATTGCTTTACAGAGCTTAGTATCAACTGCAAATACTGAGATTATACTACAACAGTGGTTCCCAGCCGGGGTGCCGTGATAATCCTCCAGGTGTGCCGCAACATTCCTCTGAACCACTGCCACGGCCGTGCTTTCTTTCCTCCTCCCCACAGCGTGAAGTGCTGCGACACTCCTCTGAACCACTGCCACGGCCGTGCTTTCTCTCCTCCCCACAGCGCAAAGTGCATGTGAGGAGGCGGAGGAGATTTTTTGCAGCCCCCTTGTAGATAGCACCCCCACCTCCATAGATGGCACCCCCCCTTCTTGTAGATAGTGCCACTGTTGCTCCCTGAAGGAGCGGAATCGCCCTGTATCCAGGGATTCTGCTACTGCACGGAGCGCATGATGTCTCTGTCCATATATGGACAGTGACATCTGGGGCAACTCCTGCAGCGGAATCCCCGTTGACAGCATTGCCGACGCAGTGGCCGGTGATTTGGCTCTAGGAGAAGCCCCTGACGTCACTATCCATAAATGGACAGACCTCAGGGGCTTCTCCTGGGGTGGAATCCTCGGTCACAGCGTTGGCAACGATGTGGATGGGGATTCCGCTTCAGGAGTTGCCCCTGATGTCACTGTCCAAATATGGACAGGGTCATCAAGCGCTCCGTCCAGGAGTGGAATCCCTGGCTAAAGGGGGATTTCGCTCCCTCAGGGAGCTACAGTAGCGCTATCTAGAGGAAGGGGGGTGCCATCTACAAGGGATCTGTGTGGCACTACCTACAAGGGGGCATCTGTGAGTGGTGGGCTGATGGTCATTTTACTGTGAGTGGTGGGCTGATGATCAATTTATTGTGAGTGGGGGGAGGATGCTCATTTTACTGTGAGTGGGGGGCTGATGGTCTTCAAGTGGTTTTCACCTCTGACCTCCAATTTAAATGAATAGGAGGCAGAAAAAAAACTGTGGCGCTAGTTTGGAGTGCTTTAGCTTCAACGGCTAAAAAAAACGCAGGCAAAAAACTCGGTCAAATAACGCTGTCAATTCAAAATCTGCCTCTAAATTCCTGTAGGAAGTTTGAGGCAGATTTTTTCTGTCTTACAAAAAACGCTGTGTGAACATACCGTAAGAGTGTATGATTATCTATCTAGCATTGCCTTAGGCCTCATGCACACGACCGTATTTTTTCCCACCCGTAAATACTGGCGTAAATACGGGTCCGGTGTCACACGTATTCGACCCGTTTTGCACCAGTATTTACGAACCCGTGCCCGTAAATATGGGTCCGGTGTCACCCGTATTCCACCCGTATTTACGGGCACGTTTTTGGCGGCAAAATAGCACTGCACTAATCGGCAGCCCCTTCTCTCTATCAGTGCAGGATAGAGAGAAGGGACAGCCCTTTCTGTAATAAAAGTTAAAGAAATTCATACTTACCGGCCGTTGTCTTGGTGACGCGTCCCTCTCTTCACATCCAGCCCGACATCCCTGGATGACGCGGCAGTCCATGTGACCGCTGCAGCCTGAGATTGACCTGTGATTGGCTGCAGCGGTCACATGGCCTGAAACGTCATCCAGGACGTCGGGCCGGATGTCGAGAGGGACGTGTCACCAAGGCAACGGGCGGGAGACCGGACTGGAGGAAGCAGGAAGTTCTCGGTAAGTATGAACGTCTTTTATTTTTATTTTTTACAGGTTTATTCTGATCGGTAGTCACTGTCCAGGGTGCTGAAAGACTTACTGCCGATCAGTTAACTCTTTCAGCTCCCTGGACTGACTATTTACTGACGTCGCTTAGCAACGCTGCCGTAATGACGGGTGCACACATGTAGCCACCCGACATTACGAGAGCTCCATAGACTTCTATGGACTGTCCGTGCCGTTATTACGGCCTGAAATAGGACATGTTCTATCTTTTTCAACGGCACTGGCACCTTCCCGTGAGAAAACGGGAAGGCACCCGTCGCCAATCGAAGTCTATGAGCCCGTTATTACGGGTCGTAATTACGACCCGTTATAATGGGAGTTTTTACGGTCGTGTGCATGAGGCCTTATATAGATCCTATTCTAGCAGCGGGCATGGCTCATTTAAACTCATTTATGTGGTTCGTCTACTTGCTTTTCATAGCCTAATAAAGATTTATTATTTAACCTGTTCAGGGTAGTAGGGAAATAGGGCTTTTTTGCCGGTTGGCATCCAGTTGTGATGTATTAATAATGTGCGCGTCAACTACCAGCGTCCTCTTTTTTTGTTCTTCTTGAATATTGGTACCACGTTTGCTATGCGCCAGTCCTGTGGAACAGAACCAGTCATGATAGAATCCTGTCTATCACAGTACTTAATTCCTGCAGAACGCTGTGTATACCATCTGAACCCGGTGATTTGTCTATTTTAGTGTTTTTAAGGTGGCGCTGCACTTCTGCTGGGTTAAGCAGGTCACATTTAATGGAGTATTTACTTTATCCCTAATCATGTCGTCTGACATTTGATTTTCCTGTGTAAATACAGCAGAGAAAAAGGCGTTTAATAGATTGGACTTTTCCTCATCCTCGTCCACCATTATACCCAGATTATTTTTGAGAGGGCCAACACTTTCAGTTTTCATTTTCTTATTATTTATGTATTTGAAAAAGATTTTTCGGGTATTTCTACTTTCTTTGTCAACGAGTCTCGTTGTTTCAAACTTTGCTGCCTTTAGGCCGGGTTCCGACGGGTCGGATACGCTGCGTAAAATCACACAGCCTGTCTGACCTGGAACCCGCAGTACATTCCGTCTGAAAAATCACACCACATTTGTGCGTTTTTTGTAACGGAATTTCCGCTGCGGAAGAAAGCGCTCAGAATTACCCCCTCAGTCTTCTTTGCGCGTAGTCCAGCCTCCTACGATGACTTTGCAGGCCATGTGATGCTGGAGCCTGTGATTGGCTGCAGCGGTCACATAGGATGAAACGTTATCCCAGGAGGCCGGACTGCAGTAAAAAGGAGGGCATTCTGGGTAAGTCGATTACGCTGCAAAAGTCGCAACACAGCATTCTGTTGCGGGTTTTGCATCATTATTGACTTCAATGGGGAAAACCCACAACAGAAAATCAACACAAGCGCAGCATAAATTGACATGCTGCAGAATTAAATTCTGCACCGCAGGTCAATTTATAAACGTTCATTCTGCATGTTTTTTTCCGCAGCGTGGGCATGAGATTTTCCAAATCTCATCCACTTTGCTGCTACTAAATGCTGCGGAGTTTACACACACAATTCCATTGCGGAAATTCCGTAGTGTTTTTACGCTACGTGGGAACCCTGCCTTATTTGTCTTTTACACAACTTATTTTCTTCTTTAGGGCGGATTTACACGAGCGTGTGCATTTTGCGCACTCAAAAAAAGCGCAGTTTTGCGTGCGCAAAAGGCACTTAACAGCTCCGTGTGTCATGATCATATGATGCGCGGCTGCATGATTTTCACGCAGCCGCCATCATTATGACACTCTGTATGCTTGTAAATAGAAAAGCACGTGGTACTTTTCTGTTTGCAATCATAGTTTGCCTGCTGTTGCGCGAATCACGCACGTCCCACGGAGGTGCCTCCGTGTGGCATGCGTGATTTTCACGCGCCCATTGACTTCAATCGACTTCGTGATGCGCGAAAAATGCAGAAATATAGGACCTGTCGTGAGTTTTACGCAGCGGACTCACGCTGCGCAAAAATCACTGACAGTCTGCACTGCCCCATAGACTAGCATAGGTCCGTGCGACGCGCGTTGCACGGACGTATTATAAGTTCGTGTAAATCCGCCCTTACAATTATTTAATGCCTCGTCACTACCGTCCTAATTTAGTAGTTTGAACGCTTTCTTATGATTATTTATTGCCCCCCTTACATTTTTATTTAACCACATCAGTTTCATCCTGTTTCTAGCTTGTTTATTCCCATAAGGGGGGATTCACACGAACGTGTATTCGGTCCGTGCGGGCCGCGTGGTTTTCACGCGCCACGCACAGACCAATACAAGTCTATGGGGCAGTACAGACAGTCCGTGCTTTTTGCGCAGCGTTTGTCAGCTGCGCAAAAAGCGCGACATGTTCAATATCTCCGCGTATTTCGCGCATCACGCACCCATTGAAGTCAATGGGTGCGTGAAAACCACGCAGGTCGCACGGAAGCACTTCCGTGCGAACCGACTGAAACTGCGCACCAGCTGTCAAAAGGATGAATGTAAACAGAAAAGCACCACGTGCTTTTCTGTTTCCAAACATCCAAATGGAGTGTCTTTGAGATGAGCGAACCCGGACAATCGAACCGAATTTCACCGGGTTCAGCCGAACTCGTTTTGGCCGAACCCGGCAAAAAAAATTCCGGTACGCGACGTCAGGAGATAGTCACTGTCCAGGGTGCTGAAAGAGTTAAACTGTTTCAGCACCATGGACAGTGACTACCGATCCCAATAAACATGAACCTGTAAAAAAAAAATGAAGTTCTGACTTACCGATAACTCCCGGCTTCTTCCTCCAGTCTGACCTCCCGGGATGACAATTCAGTCCAAGTGACAGCTCCAGCCAATCACAGGCCAAGCACAGGCTGCAGCGGTCACATGGACTGCCGCGTCATCCAGGGAGGTGGGGCCCGATGTCAAGAGAGGCGCGTCACCAAGGCAACGGCCGGGAGGGAAGTTCTCGGTAAGTACGAACTTTTTTTTTTTTTTTAACAGGTTTCTCGATATTGTGTTCGGCATTCACTGTCGAGGGTGCTGAAAGAGTTACTGCCGATCAGTTAGCTCTTTCAGCACCTTGGACAGTGACGGGCGTCGACTAGCCTCATCTCTATGATGGCGGCTGCGCGAAAATCACGCAGCCGCGCATCATACACGGATGACACACGCAGCTGTCAAATGGTTTTTGCGCGCGCAAAACGCCGCGTTGTTTGCGCGTGCAAAAACGCAACGTTCGTCTGATTCTGCCCTAAGGTATATATTTTTCACAGGACCTATTTAACCCGGGCCTGAAAAGACCTAAATGACCAGCTAAATTTTTCTGTTTTTGCCTCTCTCTGCCTTTCAGCAGCCATAACGTTTTTATTTTTTCAATGACTCAGATGTATGACGTTATGTTTTATGCGAGAGAAATAGTATTTTTTTTTTCCCCACAGTTTGGGGGTAGAAAAAAAATTGTTTACGGCGTCAATATAGGAAAAAGCGATTCTTGCATTGTTTTTCTTGTTTCGTTTTTTATCCTGTTCACGTTTCACGCTAAATACCCCATTAGATTAATTCTTCAGGTTATTACGGTCGTATAGATACCTAATATGTGTAGGTTTTTATTTAGTGTAGGGGCAATAAAATATATTTTATGTAAAATAATGCCTTTTTTTTTGTGACACTTTTTTTACATTTTTTTTTTTTGGGACTTGTTTTTATAATCTTATGAACCCCTTAATGACCAGCCTATTTTAGACCTTAATGACCAAGCCATTTGTTACGTTTTTCCATCATCTCATTCTAAGAGTCTAAGAGCTATAACCTATTTATTTTTGCGTCTACATAGCTGTATAAGGTCTTGTTTTTTGCGGGACAAGTTGTAATTTTTAATAGTACCATTTTGGGGTACATAGCAATTTAGCCACACTTTTTTGCATCCTAAATTTACGCCGTTTACCGTGTGGTATAAATAACACAATAACTTTATTCAGTGGGTTGTTGCGATTGCAACGATAACAAATTTGTATAGTTTTTGTATGTTTTACTACTTTTACACAGGGAAAACACTTTTTTTTCAAAATTATTTGTTTTTGTGTCTCCATATTTGAAGAGCCGTAACGTTTTTATTTTTTCGCTAATGCAATTGTAGGAGAGCTTTTTTTTTGCGGGACAACTTGTAATTTTTATCGGTACCATTTTGGAGTAGATGCGACTTTTTGATCACTTTTTATAAAAAAAAATTTAAGGCTGGATTCAAAGAAAACAGTATTCACTACAGGCAGACCTGGGGGCCTTTATTAGGCCCCCGGCTGCCATCAGACAAACAGACACTTGGCGGTCTTATCGCCGGGTGTCAGTGGGATGAGAGGGAGCTCCCTCTCTCTCTCCAAAACCACTCAGATGTGGTGCACGCTATTGAGCACCGCATCTGAAGGGTTAAACGGGTGAGATCGATACTAATATCTATCTCACACGTTCGAGCAGGGACGCCCCCAGCCCTCAGCTACCTCTGGCAGCTGAGAGCAGGGAGATTTGACAGCTCCCTGCTCTGTTTATTTATTCTGATGCAGCGACTTAAAAAGTCTATTGCATCAGAATAAAGCCCGTTAGTGACCAACGTAAAAACATTATGGGGCGGTCACTAACGGGTTAAGGGATAACTTTATTTATAACTTTATTTTTTACCAAAAGAGGTCGTTGTAAGATGGTGGGCGGTCATTAAGGAGTTAAGAGGCTTTTAAAAATGTTCCATTTAGTTTGTGTATTTTTATTTTTGAGGACATTGTCCTAGTTTTGCCCTTAATCCCTTCCCGACATCCGCCGTATATATACGGCGCACGCCGGGTGGGGGGAGTATAGAGCGGGCTCACGGGCTAAGCCCGCTCCATTGGACAAGCATGTCGGCTGTGTGTTACAGCTGACACTTCTGTGTAACGAGCGCAATCCCGCTCATTTAACCCGTTAAATGCCACGGTCTATAGCGACTGCAGCATCTAAATTACTAAAAACAGTGGGGCGACCCACTGTAACATTCCTATATAACACACCACTGTAACATTCCAACGGCCCCCCCCGCGGAGAGATTGGGGTGCCGTTGGTTGGCATGGCAGCCTGGGGGCCTGATGAAGGCCTCCAGGTCCGCCATCTTTGTACTCCTAACAAGCCCTCATACGGCAATATTAATGGAAAAATAAAAAAGTTCCGGCTTTTGGAAGGTGGGCAGGAAAAAACAAAAGTGAAAATCCGAAAAATGGCTGCGGCGGGAAAGGTTTAAAGTCATCCATTAGCCCATGAAAATTTGCCTTTCTGAAGTTTAGTGTTTTTGTAGGTACTCTACCAAACATCTTTTTACAGGATACATTATAACGTATTATGTTGTGGATACTATTGCCTAGGTGACCCCCAACCTGTACTTTTAAAATCTTGTTCGGCCTGTTGGTTAAAATTAGGTCTAGAAGTGCCTCCCCTCTTGACCTTCGTAGAAAATCGGAGATAGTAGTGCCGGTGTCTATTTTCGATCAGGAAGTGGAACGGGTGACATTGTATAATTATCTAGGTATAAGTCTAGATCAAAAGTTAAATTTGATAGAGGCTATGAGCTAAGTATTTCTTAAAGAATTTGAGCTCATTCAATGTGTGTAGCAAGCTTTTGATAATATTTTATGACTCTGGTGGCAAGTGTTTTATTTTATGGTGCGGTCTGTTGGGGTGGTAACATCAGGATTTCAGAGATAAATAAGTTAAATAAGGTGATTAAAAAAGGAAGATCTATCATGGGTGGTGGAGCACCATTGTTTGAAGAGGTATTGAGGAAAAGAACATTGGGGAAGATTCGTTCGATTATGTTGGCCGAGTCACATCCGTTACATACTATTTTGGATGAGCGGCGCAGTTGTTTTAGTCAGCGTATCCTACAATTTAGTTGTAGTAAGGAGAGATTTATGCCTACTGCATTTGCACTTTACAAAATATGTCCTTGCAAAAAGGGTAATAGTTATTTATTTTTATAATATTTTATTCGTTATTTATATGGGTCATTTGTGTTTTTTGTAATGGTAATGTTTGTACATGTGTTATTATGTATTTGTAAATTTTGGAGTTGCGAATAACAAACCTCCCTCCCTTTCTTTTTGGTTCTTGCACCAGTTCTAAAAGGTTGATAATTGTCAAAAACCTGTTTTCTTTGTTGGACCTGCAGGTTTCTGCCTCCAAGTTTATATCAGGGTAGTTAAAGTCCCTCATAATAATGAGTTCATTATGATCTGCTGCCTCACCTATTTGCTTTATTAGTTGAGCTTTTGCTTCTTCCATTATACTTAGAGACTTCTAACATACCACTAGCAGTATTTTATTATTCTTTTCCCTCCTCTTATCTCCACCCATAGTGACTCCACATGACCATTTTCCTCATAGACTTCATGACGCAGGATGGGTTTTAGGCAGGATTTTACATATAAGCAAACCCCCCCCCCCCCCTTCATATTAGTACGGTCATTTCTAAACAGACTGTAACTCTGCATATTAACGGCCCAATCTTAGCTATCATGCAGCCATATCTCACTTATCCCCAACATGTCACAATTCTCCAGCATTATCAATTCTAATTCCTCAATCTTGTTATTCAGGCTTCTGGCATTGATATACATGCACTTTATATGTTTATCGGTACCACTTTTCTTCTTATTCCTATTAACTGTTCTAACCCATTCCTCTATTCCACCTCCATGTTTGTTTATTAGCCCCAGCTCACTAGCTTCTCTGTCCTCCGATTCTATACAGTAATTGCCCTCACCCATTCCTTAGTTTAAACACTCCTCCAACCTTCTAGCCATCTTTTCCTCTACACCTCCACGACCGCACCACCAGGAGGGATTCCACGCCTCAAAAGGGACAGGAAGCAGTTTAAACTCCCCCTTCTCCTTACCCTCTCCAGGTGTTTCCTGTCCCATAGGACACGGAAAGCAGGATCCGTGCGGAGCTCCGTGGGATCAGTGTTTTTTTCTAAGCACCCTGGTCTTCCCCTGGACGAACGAGCGTTGTTTCTATCAGGGAGGACCGGGGCAGGGAGCTGGGCTCCGAGCGGGAGATGCCTCCTCTCCAGTTCCTTGGCATAAGTCCTGCAGTTTAGGCAGCCCCGGGCTTCCGAACATATCCACCGAAGTAACGGGGGTCAGTGCTAACTAAAGCAGCACTAGACTCGAGGAATTCCTCTGGGCAGGAAAATCCCTTGCTGCACGTGGAACCGGCGTCTTTGAGGTGGTTAGCGCATAGCCAGCCTCTTAAAGATAAGGTGTCTAAACTTTCAAATGTTTTGGCGCCAAAATCTCTTTTAAAAGTCAGCTGTGCTGGTGTCACGAAGGGTCTGTAGACCCACTGGGCCGTACCGCCTTGGCATTAAGGTCGATGTCTGTAGTTCGTATGGGTACCTATGGCAGCTCGGACAGCAGTAAGGCAGGCTCGGCTGGGACTAGGCAGCAGGTAGACGTCAGCCGAGGTGAAGCAGGTCAGACATGGGATACAGCACGACACGACTTTGGCACAGCACAGTGCTCGACCAGGATGGTATGCAAGGTACAGGAACTGGAACGGGTACAGGAATAGGAAACACACTAGGAGGCCATCAAATAGACAAACTAGGAAACATCATCAGTCCGGTACGCGCGCTGCCCCTTTAAGAGCGGGCACGAGCGTGCGCGCGCACCCTGCGGGATCCGGCTGAGGTAAGTGGAAGCGAGCGCTGGCGTCTCCTGAGGAGGAGGCTGGGGACAGCGCTTGCCAACTCGTGGCTGCAGCTGTCGTGGGGATTGGAGCTGACAGCCCGCAACCATGGACATTACAGTATCCCCCCCTCTTACGCCCCCTCTTGGGACCATAGCGAGAGAGAAACTTCTTCAGAAGAGTAGGAGTATTGAGGTTCTCCTCTGGCTACCAAGACCTCTCTTCAGGACCAAACCCCCTCCAATCCACCAAATAAAAGGCCTTTCCTCTCACTTTTTTGGTGTCCAAGATCTCCTTAACCTCAAAGGTGTCTGAAGGGCCGCTGGAGGCAACCACAGGGCTAGGAGTTTTGGTGTAGCGGTTCAGAACCACCGGCTTCAGGAGGGAGACATGGAAGGAGTTGGGGATCTTGAGGGTAGGAGGCAGCCGAAACTTATAGGTGACAGGGTTGATCTGCTGTAGGATCTCGGTCCGAGGAACCTGGGAGCAAATTTGAATGATGGCTCCCTTAGTCGGATATTCCTGGAAGACAGCCAGACCCTCGTGCCAGGAAGAAACTGAGGAGGTTCTCTTCTCCTTGTGTCAGCCTTCCGTTTCATGCGGTCGACTGGCATTAGGATGGAGGATCGAGTTTGCTGCCAGATCTGCATGAAGTCTCTAAAAGCGGAGTCATCCGCTGGTCCCGCGGAAGTATTGAGCACTGGGAGAGGAATTTGTGGGTGCTGGCCATAAACAATGAAGAACGGTGTATTCCTTGTGGACTCGCTGGTGTGATTATTGTAGGAGAATTCAGCCCATGGCAGCAACTGCACCCAGTCATCATGCTGCTTGGAGATGAAGTGGCGTAGGTAGTTCTCCAAGATCTGATTGATCCTCTCTACCTGACGATTGGACTGAGGATGGTAGGCTGATGAAAAGTCCAACTTCACACAGAGGAGTCCGCAGAGGGCTCTCCAGAACTTTGAGGTAAACTGAACCCCCCGATCAGACACAATATGCCGCGGCAAGCCGTGCAGGCGGAACATGTGTTGATGAACAGCTTGGCCAGCTGAGGAGCAGAACGAAGACCGGTCAGAGGAACGAAGTGGGCCATCTTCGAAAATCGATCCACCACCACCCAGACACCACTGCATCCGGCAGAGAGAGGCAGGTACGTAATAAAGTCCATAGCTATATGCTGCCAGGGAGCATTGGGCACATGCAATGGCTAGAGCAGACCAGCAGGTCTGGAGTGAGCGGCCTTGTTGTCTGCACATAAAGAACAGGAAGAAACTAAGTCCATAATGTCCTCGGGCAGCGTGGGCCACCAGAAATGACGAACAATCAGATCCCGGGTCTTACGGACCCTCACGTGAACTGCCAGTCTAGAGAAGTGTCGCCAGCGGAGGATTCTTCCACGATCAGCCAGGCGCACAAAAGTCCTCCCTGGAGGAATGTCCCCAACTTGCAGGGGATTGACAGAAATAATGCAATGGATCAATAATATTCTGTGGACGCTCCAAGGTGTCTTCCGTCTCGAAAGACCTGGACAAGTCATCGGCCCTCACATTCTTGTCGGCCGGGTGATAATGGAGCTCAAACTGGAACCTGGTAAAGAACAGTGACCACCTGGCTGACGAGGGTTCAGCCGTTGGGCCGTCTGGAGGTAGGTCAGATTCTTGTGGTCAGTAAAATTCAGGATCGGATGAGCTGCGCCCTCAAGTATACGTCTCCACTCTTCCAGAGCTAATTTGATGGCCAGTAACTCCCTATCCCCAATCAAGTAGTTGCGTTCTGCGGAACAGAAGAGCTTAGAAAAATATCCACATACCCTTGACTTGCCCTTGGGACCTCTCTGGAACAGGAGTGCACCAGCACCGACAGAGGATGCGTCCACCTCCAACGAGAACTGCTGAGAGACATCCGGATGATGGAGGATAGAGGCTGACATGAAGGAACTCTTCAGGCTATTGAATGCGGACTCTGCCTAGGGAGTCCACACCTTGGCGTTCATACCCTTCTTAGTGAGGTTAGAGATGGGAGAAGTCAGTAAGGAGAAGTTTGGAATAAACTGCCTGTAAAAATTAGTGAATCCCAAAAAGCACTGTATGGCCCTCAAGCCTTGAGGACGTGGCCATTCCAGAACAGACTTTACCTTCTCAGGATCCATCTCGAGACCTCGATTCGAGACGATGTAGCCCAGGAAGGGTAGAGCATCTCTATCAAACACGCATTTCTCCAACTTGGCGTACAGACGATTCTTCCTTAACCGTAGCAGAAGTTGACGGACATGTCTCTGGTGCGTCATAGGATTTGGAGAAAAAAATCAAGATGTTATAAAGGTAGACTACTACACAAACATAGAGGAGGTCACGGAAAATGTCATTAACAAACTCCTGGAAGACCGCGGGATCATTACACAGGCTGAAGGGCATTACTAGATACTCATAGTGTCCATCACGGGTGTTAAATGCAGTCTTCCATTCATCACCCTGGCGAATCCGGACTAGGTTGTAAGCCCCACGCAGGTCTAGTTTAGAAAAATCTTGGCACCACGTAAACGATAAAATAGTTCAGAGATCAGTGGCAACGGATATTTATTCTTCACCGTGATCTGGTTGAGGCCTCAGTAGTTAATACAAGGACGAAGACAGCCATCTTTCTTCTTGACAAAGAAGAACCCGGCTCCTGCCAGGGAGGAATACTTTCGTATGAAGGCCCTCTCCAAGTTCTCTTTCACATAGGTGGACATGGACATAGTCTCTGGCAAGGAGAGAGGATATACCCTACCACGGGGAAGGGATGCACCCGGAATCAGTTCGATAGGTCAGTCATACGCCCGATGTGGAAGCAATGTCTCCGCCTCCCTCTTGCTGAAGACGTCCGAAAATGCAGCATAATGACTCGGCAATCCTGCCAATGACCGAGGCAGCGAAGGCTGAGCCGAACGAAACTGCACCAGGCAACAGCCTTGACATTCAAGGCCCCACTGATCCGCTCCAGAATTCCAGTCCAGGACTGGGGCATGCAGTCGGAGCCAAGGCAGGCCCAGCAACACAGAGTTAATAGCTTTGCATAGCACATAGAAAGACAGAAGTTCGGAGTGAAGGGCTCCCACTTGGAGCCTCAGCGGCTTGGTGACAGCTGTAACTGGGTCTAGCAGAGGTAGTCCATTTACTGAAGCCACTCTCAACGGGTTCTCCAGAGGGGTCGTGGGAAATTGCAGAAGGTCCACCAGGTCTCTACGGATGAAATTAGCAGCGGATCCAGAGTCGAGATACCCAGAGACCTGATGTGTTCTCTTACCGGACACTATGGTCACAGGTATGGACAATTTGGACGGAAGTCCATTCTTACCCAAGGTTGTCACTCCTAGCAACCCTAGGTTTTGGGATCTTTGAGGACACAGGCGCAAAAAATGGCCACCGAGGCTGCAATATAGACAGAGTCCAGACTTGTGTCTGCGTTGTCTCTCCTGGGTGGATAACTTACACTGGTTCGTTATCACAGACTCCTTAGGAGGATCGACATCTGAGGACAGCAGGGGTTGCTGCAAAGTAGGAGCCAGACTGGGAAGGACTCCCTCCCGTCTAACCTCTTGGAGGCGTTCTCAGATCCGTATATCAATCCGGGCGGACAGAAGGATGAGGTCATCCAGGGTAGACGGCAGATCCCAAGCGGCAAGTTCGTCCTTAATTTTAGGAGCCAGTCCATGCCAGAGTGCAGCCACCAGAGCCTCATTGTTCCATAACAGCTCTCCCGCCAGGGTGTGGAAGTGGATGGTGTACTCACTCACGGAGGTGTCTCCTTGGCGTAGGTTAATCAAAGAGGCCGCTGCAGATGAGATCCTTCCAGGCTCCTCAAACACCATGCGAAAAGTCCGGAGGAAGGCTTGGAAGTCACGGGTCTCTGGTCCTTGTCTCTCCCAGATAGGGTTCACCCATACAAGAGCCTTGCCAGTGAGGAGAGAGATGATGAAAGCGACCCTTGCGGAAGTGGATCTGGCACTGATTCAGAAATCCATGATAGGTACTTGCTCTTCCATCATCGCGGTCAGGAAGTGGCAAAGAAACACGCGGGTCAACACTGCCAAGAGGTGTAGTCTGAGGATCAATACTGCCAGGAGGTGTAGTAGGAGAAACAGCAGCTTGTGCCTCATGCCAAAGTGCAAAAATGTTCAACGCCTGGAGGAGTTAGTCCTGTCGAGACCGGAGGTCTAGCATATCTGCTCGCATCTCTTGAGACGTCGTCATAGTCTTGAATTGACCAGCGGGGTCCATGGCCTGAGCGTACTGTCACGAAGGGTCTGTGTACTCACTGGGCCGTACTGCCTTGGCGGTAAGGCAGCTGGCCAACAGGACGCAGGTCAATGTCTATAGTTCGTATAGGTACCTGTGGCAGCTCGGACAGCAGTAAGGCAGGCTCGGCTGGGACTAGGCAGCAGGTAGACGTCAGGCGAGGTGAAGCAGGTCAGACGTGGGATACAGCACGACACGACTTTGGCACAGCACAGTGCTCGACCAGGATGGTATGGAATGCAAGGAACAGGAACTGGAACAGGTACGGGTACAGGAACACGAAACACACTAGGAGGCCATCACATAGACAAACTAGGAAACATCAACAGTCCGGTACGCGCGCACGCTCGTGCCCGCTCTTAAATGGGCAGCGCGCGTACCGGACTGTTGATGTTTCCTAGTTTGTCTATGTGATGGCCTCCTAGTGTGTTTCGTGTTCCTGTACCCGTACCTGTTCCAGTTCCTGTTCCTTGCATTCCATACCATCCTGGTCGAGCACTGTGCTGTGCCAAAGTCGTGTCGTGCTGTATCCCACGTCTGACCTGTTTCACCTCGCCTGACGTCTACCTGCTGCCTAGTCCCAGCCGAGCATTCCTTACTGCTGTCCGAGCTGCCACAGGTACCTATACGAACTATAGCCATTGACCTGCGTCCTGTTGGCCAGCTGCCTTACCGCCAAGGCAGTACGGCCCAGTGGGTACACAGACCCTTCGTGACAGTACGCTCAGGCCATGGACCCCGCTGGTCAATTCAAGACTATGACGACGTCTCAAGAGATGCGACGCAGGTCAATGTCTATAGTTCGTATAGGTACCTGTGGCAGCTCGGACAGCAGTAAGGCAGGGACTAGGCAGCAGGTAGACGTCAGGCGAGGTGAAGCAGGTCAGACGTGGGATACAGCACGACACGACTTTGGCACAGCACAGTGCTCGACCAGGATGGTATGGAATGCAAGGAACAGGAACTGGAACAGGTACGGGTACAGGAACACGAAACACACTAGGAGGCCATCACATAGACAAACTAGGAAACATCAACAGTCCGGTACGCGCGCTGCCCATTTAAGAGCGGGCACGAGCGTGTGCGCACACCCTATGGGATCCGGCTGAGGTGATTGGAAGCGAGCGCTGGCGTCTCCTGAGGAGGAGGCTGGGGCCAGCGCTTGCCGACTCGTGGCTGCGGCTGTCAGAGGGGGGATTGGAGCTGACAGCCCGCAGCCACGGATATTACAGCTGGTTTGCTCAGGGTAGTAGGTGTGAGTTATTTCAGGGCTGCTACTTGCTGAATTTATGAGTTCGGCCAAGATATCCCGTTCAGAGTCTGCTGAGCCATCCTGAGCCCCTTGCCTGGTAAGAATGTGGTTATATATTTTTTTATATAACCCCCTCCCTCTGAAAAGCCCCAATATTTGACTGAAAAAGACTTTTATATGTTTATTTTTTCAGGGAGGTAAAGAGGGAATTCAAAAGTTCTGACCTATTAAGAAGTGTGGAATTTGCAAGAAATCACTTCCTACCACACATAAGAAAGCCTTATGCCAAAGATGTTTGGAGAAGGTTGTGAGTGTCCCCATCCCCTGTACAAAATATAAGAAGTATGATACGGGAAGAGATGGATACAGCTTTATTTTAGGGCTGCCCAGTGTCTCCCATGCCTTCCACTTCTAGATCTATCTCACAGGAGATGTCAGACTCTGATATCCATCAGGAAGAGCGGTAATTCTATTCTGACGATTCGTCAGTTGATAATAGTGGAAGAACTTTATTTTTGGCAGAGGACACAGATCAAAGCAATCAGGGCCACTATTAAGATGGAGGATATCAAGGAGCCCAGGTCTGTACAGAATCAAATGTTTGAGGGACTGGACATTAAGAGGGGTTGAGTTTTCCCAGTCCACAAAAATATTAAGAAATTGATTAAAAAAAGAGCGGACAGACCCTGAGAAAAGGCCATTTATTCCCAGAAACTTCAAGCTTAAATACCCATTTGCGGATGAAGATTCAGAGAAATGAGATAAAACCCCCAAAATTGATGCCCCGGTAGCGAGAATTTCAAAATGCACTTCCCTATCATTTGAGGACATGGGATTATTAAAGGACCCTATGGATAAAAAGGCAGAGGGCATCCTTAAATGAACATGGGAGGCCAGTATAGCATCTCTCAAACTAAGTATTGCTGCGACATGTACGGCAAGACCTTTGAAGATGTGGATGGAGCAACTAAACGTCTAAGCGTCTAAGAACCAAAACTCCAAGAGACCAGATTTTAGCCTCCATGCCAGTACTTCAGAGGGCAGTGGATTTCATTTCTGATGCATCGGTCGATTCCGTCAGGCTTAATGCTAGAACAGCCGCTCTCTCTAATTCTGCCAGAAGAGCTATCTGGCTTAGTTCCTGGGCAGGAGACACGCCGTCCAAATCTAGGTTGTGTTCCATAGCCTGTGAGGGTGATAGACTATTCAGCTCTGGGCTAGACAATATGGAGAAAGCCTCGGACAAGAAAAAGGGGTTTCCTTCTGAAACCTGTTTCTTCCAGCAAAGATGGCCCTTTCGGAGCCAGAGGAGAGAGAGGGTAAACCAAGATGGTTTATGTTTAATGCCAAAATTGGAGAAGGCCCCTCCAGAAATACTCAATGACGCCAGAGGATTTGGGGGGGTGCTCAGATTAAAATTCTTCTCCCATACATGGTCAGGGATTTCTTCAAAGTTCATGGATATTGAATATTATATCTCAGGCTTATCAACTGGAGTTCAGTTCCCTTCCCCCAGAGAATTTTGCATTAACACAGTATTGTATTAACCCCCTTTTCTCGTCAGCAGGAGTTGGAGAGAGAAATAGAAATCCTCCTGCAGAAACAGGTGATTATTCCAGTCCAGACTTCACAGCCCAGCCAGGGTTATTACTCCCCTTTATTTCTAGTCCCCAAATCAAATGGGATATCCAGATATAAATAAACCTGAAGCGTCTGAACGTACATATCCAGTACAAGAAATTCAAGATGCAGATGATTACTTCCACCATCAATCTGCTCAGACCCTTTTGCTTCATGGCCTCAATATACCTGCAGCATGCTTACTTCCATATACCAATACATCCAGACTCCCAAAGATTCCTGAGATTTGCAGTAACATTGAAGGGGAAGGTTCATCATCTTCAGTTCCAGGCCCTGCCATTTAGCCTCTCGTCTGCCCCCAGGATCTTCACCAAGATTATAGCGGAGGTCTCGGCCATTCTTCATCAGAAAGAGATATTAATAATCCCATACTTGGACGATCTATTAATATCAGCAGAATCTCATCAAAGATTAAGTTGCCATCTAAAGACAACGCAACAGCTTTTGTCATCCCTGGGCTGGCTGATCAACCTAGAGAAATCAGACCTGACACCAGAGCAATCAAAGGTATTTCTAGGGATTCTCTTGGATTCTCAGGTCCAGACTTAGTTTCTTCCAAGAGAGAAGAGAGATGCGCTACTCCAGATGGTCACTTCCTTCGTTTATCGAACATCAGCTTCTATAATAGGGATGTCAGTATTGGGGTTACTAACATCTTCCATTCCAGCAGTCAGATGGACCCAGGTGCACTT